>NC_092867.1:45744876-45850860 GCF_032062135.1 Pyxicephalus adspersus
AAGTGATTGGGATTCAGACAGTGAGAAAAGTTCGGGTTTATCGATTTTTGCAAAATCGATAAACCCGAACCAAGGTCGGGTTTACCGGCCAGGTGGTTAAATAAGGCAGTGATTTTCAACCACTGTGCCGAGGCACACTAGTGTGAGATCTTCAGGTGTTCAGTGGGAAATTATCCAATTACCATTGTCGGGTATCTGTGCTGTAGTGACTGGCAGAGTAATGTAATAAACTTCCATGTCAGTGGGTGGCAGTAGGTAGTTTAATTGCCTTGTTTATTCTTAGAAACAAGAGAATAAACTATAGTGTCATTTTGTAACATTTTTGACTTGTGGTGTGCCAAAGGATTTTATCAATGTAATAAATGTGCCGTGTCTCAAAAAAGGTTGAAAAACACTGATTTAAGGAATGTATTTATGTGAACTTATGTGAACATGTCATCAATAGGTATATTTTAAGCCACGCTTTATAAAAGATCCATACCTTGGAAGATTATTTTACATAACTGATGCTTTGGACATTTTTAGGTTGTCAGAGATTATGACATCTTTAGGGTTGCAAAGTATTGGCTTTGCAAAACAAGTTTCTGAAGTTTAAAATACCAATAGGTGCACATATCTAAATCTTTATTTTCAAAGTTTCCTCTCCATAGCTAATGGCTGGTGGACATCACCTAGTCATCACCTGTCTGAAAACAGAGCTATTCAAAAAAATTTTATCTGTCCTGTCCTTAGATTTTTTCGGTTAAAATATTTTACTTAGCAGTCTATTTTAAGACCTTCTTTGGTATATTAACCACTATATGATTATGTCTATATATGTGACATTTTTGTAGAAAAAAACTTACTTTATAACGGTCTATAATTTATAACGGTCTGTTTAGACTTTCACAGATAATAGTTATTTAAATAAAAATCTAATATGCATTGGATAAGATTTTAGTATTGTTTGTTATAATAAATAATAACTTTGTCACTGTTAAGCCAAATATCTTTGTTAGAGGTGAAGATCAAAGACAGTGTACCCACAGGTATATTATATGCAGGGCATAGTGCACTATATGCAGGGCCTCTTTAAGGCCACACTGACTAATTGCAATGTCCTCCCTACATACCTGACTATGTCACCACAATATCAGAGCACACATTCACACCACTAGCCTACTTATGGATAGAATTCTGTAAGAAAAGAAGTGTTAAACCTAGCACAAACAAGAAGATCCACTAGAAGTTTTGCACTAAACTGCCTAACCTGAATAATATTGCGATCAATACTTGATCATTGGAAGTCCCAAAAACACTGCACATGCCTTTGAACGCCTTTGCTATCCTTTAGATATTTTTTTCCTGGAAAGAAACATTTCAGTTGGAAGTACTCCTATCAGCCGTACACACAATAAAACTTGTATCCACCAACGTTTCTGATCAATCCACAGACTGAACCTCAAAAAATTGAATTTTCTTTTATTTTGTTTTTTTAACCCTTAGTGCAGTATTTGAAGACAGCCACGTAAAATATTTACAATACATGATTTATGGCCACACATTATCTGACTGTCTGACAATCTCTTTTAAGGTTAGAAAAAAGAAGTGTGCCTAGGCAAAATTAGGAAGGTCTTTGCAGTTCCTAATCATAATTATATTGTAAAACAACATTTCTTAACTAATTTACTTTGTCACATAAAAATGCTTAGGAATCCTTGTTTGACAGTCAGACTTATCTTTTAGATATAGATCTACTTTATAACTTTTTCTTAAGAAAAATAAAACAGCCAGAAAATCATATATTGATCTGACTTTTGCAACAATAAATAAAAAGTATAGATTTAGACTAATGTACAATAAGTTGAAATGAATGCCCTGTACTTCAGGAGTTTTTCCTACAAAATACTCAGTATTTTTTTCTGGTTCACAGTTTAAATCAAACACATTGAACAAAATGTTTTCCAGCAAGGTAAAAAGAATAAAAAGTATTTCACATTATACTAAATAATGACCTCCACTGTGGAGGCTATTTGTTGTAAAAGGCTGCATGACTACCTTACAATAGACAGAAAATAAAGTGTGTTGTAAATAGAAGTAAAAAAAGCAAGTACTTGTGTGTATGTTTTGTTTTTTCAAAATATTTTTTTTTCATTTAGTCATTGATAAATTAAATGATTAGGGTAAGGATGTCCAACTGGTGGGACAGGGGTCAAATTTGCACAAGTATTAAAGTACAATAGATAAATTATTTTCTTTATAGGTGCTATATAAGGCAATGAATCTGACATTTACTGAAACATTCTCAGGTGGAGAATCGTCCAGGCTCATGTATTTTCAATGGAAGTGATTCATATTCTCTACCAGAGAATGTTTTGGTGAATGCCAGATTTTTCAGCTTAAAAAGAGACTCCCTAGTGATTGCTGGAATTACTAATATGCATTGTATCAATCTTTTTTATTATACCTTTTCAGAACAAATTTAAGGGGTCTACCTGTTACCCAGCTTTAATCCAAAATGAAAATTTAGTTGAACAGTGAATTCAATTTAAAAAAATTGTTTATCAACTTTTAATCATGATAATTAAAATTTTGGGCAATTCTTCAGTGAAAAAAATGAAAAATATACCCATAATACTTATAATATAAATTGTTTTGTGACTTTCATTTAGGCATCATGCATGTTTAATTTTTGCAGATACACAGGTTTGTTTACTAATTTATGTCCCCTATAATAATTAATAACAGGATTTTACTAATAACCTGGACATTGGGCTCCATATCAGCATTAGATACAAGCTTTTAACAAATATAAATTTTAAGCTGTAAATCTGAGCTGTGTTCCTGTGATCCTGTCAATATACATTGCCAGCATTTGCCTCTGGCAGCCCAGAGACAATGGGCCTGTATTATTAAAGTTCTCCATGGCTGGAGAGGATACACTTTTGTCAGTGAATTTGGGTAATCCAGCAAACCTAGAATGGATCTGGTCCAGGATACCAGTGAATTTGGGTGATCCAACAAACCTGGAATGGATTTCTTCACAGTAATTTGCTAGTAAATGTTTTGAATCATTGACCAGATCTATTCTAGGTTTGCTGAATCACCCAGCTTCACTGATGAAAGTGTATTATCCCCATCTTTGGAGAGCTTTAATGAATCAAGCGCAATGCATATACAAGTATATCTTTCATTTCTCTGTAAGCAATGCAGTGCAGCACACTGGATTTGGTAGCCTCCCAACGGTTTTGCTGTTAAGGTCCTAAAAAATAAAAAGTACTCTATTGGTGAGCATTTTTTACCATACCTAGTGGTTATTTAAGCTGCCATTTCTGACCTAGTTCTGGTTGGTGTTCTGATCCTTCTGATCACTGACCCAGAATGAGTACACAGCTCAAGTGTTCAGCTAATTACCACCCACCTAGTTATCTGCATGATTATTTCAGGTGTGACTACAACTACTGACACCAAAAGATCAGCACTTAGTATTCCTTACAAAGGGACTGATTTAATTAAAGCTCTCCAAGGCTGAAAGGATACATTTTCACCAGTGAAGCTGAGTGATACAGCATTTCCTAAAAGTAATTTGCTTTATAAATCAATCCCAATGAGTTCAGCAATGGGAGTGTTATATTCACAAAAAGTTTTCATGTTTTCCCTGTGTTTGTGTGGGTTTTCCTCTGGGTACTCCGGTTTTCTTCCCACAATCCAAAATGCAGTTAGGTTAAAAAAAAAAAAAACCTTAGACTGCAATAATGACATATGACTATGGGAGGGATTTTAGATTGTGAGTCCTTTTGAGGGGCAGCTATTGAAACGACTATGAACTTTGTAAAGTGCTGCATATTTTATGTCGGTACTAATACTGAATAATATTAATACTAATACTAGATAATATTAACTTCTCAGTGATATGTCCACTTTAGTGCACTAAATCTACAGCATGTAATGAAGATGATTTCAGTACTGCCATTGTGGACAGCTCATTCACACTGCTAGTTTTAAAAAGAAATCACAGTCTGCTTATGGTAGTTTTTATCCATGCCTCAGCAGTACCAGGCTCTCAGTTCTTTCAGTTATACAAGATCCATCTTCACTCTGGCTGCAGCCAATCCTTTTTATGAAGCAACATAGTATAAATGTTATATCATTATAAAAATTTCAGAGGTAGATTATCAATCCATCTTGAAAGCTCATTAGCTATTAAAATGCAGTGCAGACATTAGGTATGGAAAATTCAGTTTTGAGCTTTTGCAGCTTTATCACATTTTGCACGCCCTACTGCTAGAACATAAAATATGCAAATGTATGGCAGTTTGGAAGCAGTGATAATCCTTTAAACATAACACATGAGTATGATAAAGTTATATGATCATTTGAACTTGCCTTTCCATTGCTATTTTCTGCTCTGGATTTAACACTGTTATTTTAATGGGCAAAAACTGCAAATCAGTCTAGTCTGAAATATGGCAAATCAGTAAATTTAACATTAGTTAGACAGTGGAATAAATATTGATTTCCTTTTTCATCAACACTATACATTTAATATATAAGAAAAATATAGCAATGATTAGGAACTACAGAAGGTTGAGAATAGTGAATAATGCAAGCAGAAAAACAAAATGGATTTAAACATATTGGTTGGCTCAGCCATAAATTTACATTGCCATATATTGTGGCACAGCTCATATATTAATTCTAGTTTATTACATTGCTTTTTATTTACAGGATAATAACCATTTTATTGTATTTCAATCCTCATGCCATATGGCCTTACAGTAAAATTCATGCTCATCAAAACCTACACATTTACTCTGATTTATTGTATTGAGGTTATTTTATGAAGCTGAATGTTCATGAAGGTGTTGACGTAATACAATTAACATTTCTTTTTGCACCATTTTTTCTTGCGGAAATTTTGTTTTGTATTAACTCCTAAGTATGTAACATTAAATATTCAAATAAGTGTAGAGTTTGCGCATTGCATTGGTATTGTTTTGCCAGCTAATTAGTGTTATACGAGATTGTGTTTATGTAGTAAACACAAAGAGCAATGTGCAGCATCTCTTAGCAAAAGAAACTAATCTTTCACTGAGCTGATAATATTAAACTGGCTCCAACAAACCAAAATCAGATTTTTAAAATGATTGGCTTTCTGTATTGTATACATGATACATACTACTTCCAGTAAACCCCCATAAGCTTTTTAGCGTTGTACTATGAGATTTATAACCTCCAGTGTACTTCGCATAAGGCGTCAAAGCACAGATATGGCCAACACCAAAGGAATTTTATTGGATTTAGAAGGTCGAAAAAGGGCGGGGGGAATATTTTGTTTTATTTCTGATTTTTTCCTTCAGTCGTAAAGTTCATGTGCATGTACCTATGTGTTTTTTTTTAACTTAATAGGGAACATTTATTCAACAGTAACAGAAAGACCGAGCATTAGAGGAATATGCAGGCTCTCAGTTAAGCCTCTAGCTTGGAATCCCATATCTTCTCTTAATTAGGCTGTGTAATCATGGTCCGGTGGAAAAACATGTAAAACCCAGTAAAATGGGTGTGCACTGGCTTTAGAGGAGATAACAAGGTATTGAGATACATTTATTTTTTTTTGGTTTGCAGTGCGAAAGGTGTCCGTTACCTTTATTGCTATATTAATCCCAGTCCGTAGAGACATAACTTTTGTTCAAGGATTTATTTGAGGAGTAATTACTACAGATTTATTGCTTTCTGAGCTGAGCATGGATATCACATGGAATCAGATAGGTAATGACTTTGGGACTTGGGACAAGATTTGTTGACTGTTTATTGGTGTTTGAATAAATATGGTATAGGAAAGATTATTAGACATAGGTTATATAAGTGTATACCTGGAATACAGCATAAACAATCAAAATGTAATTGCTTCCTCAGCTATATCTTTCTTTTTTCCTTCACTGGACAACATAATTAAAACACAATATGCCTTAAACTAGAACTTTATATAGATATATTTTTTTATGTCCCAACCCTTTTAAGTCATCTATTAGTAGTAGATTTCAGAGTCGAGTTGAACTATAAAATAGTGTCTACATCAGTGTTTCTTAAACTTTTTAACAAGGGGGACCCCTTAAAATACCTTTTAGATCTTCAGGTAACCCCTACTATTACTATATCCACAGCTCACAGTACATTAGTTTTATTAGTATGTATTATTGCTTATTTGGTTTTTATATATTTGCCTTTTAAAAAGATCCATTAATCATTTTCATCAAAGGGTAGAAACCCCTTACTTCACTGTAAACAAATACAATTAATTTGTTTTATTGAACCATGTGAAAGTTATTAAAAAAAACATATAAAGATTTACAGGCATACACCTATATATATTAGCTTTATAATCCTATCCATATTTCCCTATTTTTGTTCATATTTTTAAATCATTTGAAGTTTTTTTTAGCATGATGGTTTATAATATGATATTATAAAAATAAAACACTGAAACCGTCCTTGGAAATTTAAAGGTTTGTCTATATTATGCTTCAGATATGCTTCACATATGGTACATTCCATAGAAGGGGTAATAATAGATCATTATTGATCATTTAAAAACTAGTAGGAATTTTTGCACTAGTATGCATATTCAGAATCCACTTACCTGTAGGTGATATCTGGCACTGCTGCCTGATTTCTCTGAAAAATTTGCTCATTATCTCAAACATAAAGAAAATGTAACTCTAAACAACAGTAGCTTTTTATTTACAGAGGCTTTTAGCGGGCAATGGTGTTCAGGACAGGTTCTCCTTAAATGGCCAGAGTTGCCAATGACGATTGCGCCACCTGGCGCCGTTTGATTGGAGGATAACTTAATACCCTGCGGCCAAACTAACAATGTCCCGCCCCGCAGCGAGGCAGCCGAGTGCCTCACCCCTGGTGGGTACAAGAGGCACGCGTGGTAGCGCACGCACCTCTTCCCACAGCACCCCTGGGACGTGCACTACTTTGCACATCTGCAGGAGTGCTGAGAACAAGACATTCTCTGTTCACGTCCATAGGGATGCCGCCTGGCCAAACAGTAGTTTGGCTAGAACGGATCCCTCCGCCTGCAGGGAGAGACGCTGGAAACAGGGCAGCAGCCTCGGCCATGCTGCCTGCTGCAGCGGCGCCTCCCTCTGTGGCTGTGATCCCCAGGGATGCCGCAGGCTCGCAGGAAAGGTAAGTTCCTTACAGTACATTTTTGTAATGCAGCTAATTATATATTGTGTGGAACCGCGAGAGCATCTAATCGACTGTTATTTTTGCCGCGTCAACAAAAGTGGATTCTCAGGTAAAACTAAGCACAAAATTGTATATTCTAGCCTCGATTCTGCAATTAGGCCTGTTCCCTACAGAAAAGAAAATCATAACTTGACAACGTTCTTCATTAGTGATGACTCACTGTTCTACTGTCATGATATAAATGCACTCTTTAACAGTTTGTCACAAGAGCATGTTCCATCTGAATGGCGTATCTTTATTGATTCCTCTAAAAGAAGCATGAAAGCAGTCTTACTGCATAATGGTAATTCCAAACCAAGTTTACCGATTGCCCATTCCGTTAACCTAAAGGAGTCCTATGACAACATGACTTACTACTTGAGGCAATCCAGTATAAAACACACCAGTGGAACATCTGTGGGTATCTAAAGGTCATTGACTTGCTGATAGGAATGCAAGGAGGATTCACAAAATTTTGCTGTTTCCTATGCCCGTGGGATAGCTGATCTACAGGACACCATTATGTCAAGCATGATTGGCTACCAAAAGATACCTATAAGCCCGTAACAAACAGTGTCAAGTTTCTGCCTCGGGTTGATCTGCATAAAATATTTCTGCCACCTCTCCATATCAAGTTAGGCTTGATAAAGAACCGTGTAAAGGCCATGGGTAAATCAAACTCCAATGGTTTTCAGTACCTTGTTGGGAAGTTTCCAAACATAAGCACTGCAAAAATGAAGGAAGCGATAATTATAGGGCCACAGATCAAGTCAGTTTTGCAGGATGATGATTTCAAACAATCTCAGCAGCTGAGCTAGAAGCTTGGGATGCATTCACGTGTGAAAATTTCCTGGGCAACCATAAGTCTCCTGCATACAAGGAAGGAGTTCAGAATCTGCTTGATTCATACCAGAAACTGTGTTGTTGCATGTCATTAAAAATACATTTCCTGCACTCGCATCCAGATTTCTACCCGGAAAATCTTGGTATGGTGAATGAGGAACAAGGAGAACGTTTTCATCCAGACATCCAGACAAAGAGTACACAAGAAAATCATACCCTAAGCATTTCTGAAGAAACAATGGTACCTGGCTGACACTGTTCACTAGATCTATACCACAGTGTGCCTTATTTTACTTCACACTACACAAGATGTATTAACATTCACTTCAATGGTGCTTACGTTTCAGTGCAAAATACATGTCTGTACAATGTTAACTAAAATAGTACTCATAACTAAAAACAGATCTGAAATCTGCTTGAAAAACTAATGTAGAAAAGTTTGCTGTGATTTCTGATGATTATCAAAACTAATTTTTTTGTTGACTTCTATACTTAAACTTTTTGTGTAATTTTATTTGATTTATCAGAAAATGAGAAGACAAGTACATAACACTAGAAGTGCACCACAGGTTCAGCCAAAGACCGGTACAAGTATATGAAGCCCAGGGGTGAGTCCAAGGGTTGCTGGTAGCAATGACTATTAGGCAATGAAGGTCTTCTTTACCCCCAGGACGCTAAAACCCAATGACCTACATACACCAACGATTGAACCAGTACCAAAAGAAAGAGAAATAAATGGGAGAGTGGGAAAGACTAAATAAGAAGCATGTAAAGGCAACTGGGGTTGGGGTAACCCTACTCCAGGTAGTTGTTAAACCACTAATAAGTTATGATACATAGGTGGCAGAAAATATTAGGCCCAAAGTGACCAGATCATGTCTAATTTGGTCATATTGTTTAATTGTTGGGTCCTTTTTCATTTTTTGTTTTTAAATACCAATAGTCATCAGAATGGTAATTTATTTTTCTTATCTTATTAAGGATCAGAAAACAGCATGCTGACTGAGCCTGCTCACACTTTTTCAGACTATAGATCACTGTCTTCTATTTTACTGGACATAGAGATCAAAAAACTTATCAAAAGGTGTTTATTGAAACAAAACAAATCATCTTAACTCAAATATGTAAGCTTGAATACATTCCTAGTTATTTTTTCCATCATCCTGGCATCGGTGGTATAATTAACAGTTTACAACTAATATTTTCTTTTTATGCATCTTCTGTTTTTCGTCATTTTCTGTAACTCATAGGGGTCAGCACTAAAACAGTGAATCTGACATTCTCTGATACAGAATGATCCACATTCACGAGTTTCAAAAGGCAATGGTTGAATTTTTTTTTGCTAGAAGAAATGTTATCCAGGGCAGAGTTGGTGGTAAAAAAAATAGAATGACGGTAATGCCATTCCATTTTTTATTATTTTAAAAAAAAATTTTATCTGTTCCTCACACTTTTTTGTTTGCATTTTTATAAACCATGTTTCTTATTATTACTAGAAATTATTTAAATTTTCTGTGCGTGTTAGGGAAAAAACATTTATTATATTGAAACAGATTCCTTGGCAGTAAACTGATTCTGACTATTCATTTTCATTAGCAGACAGTGAAAATAGAATGATGAGTTTATGTGTAAGTAGCATAGTATTTGTAAAACCAGTATAGACATTTCATCCGTTTTGGCAAATTAACATTTTAATGTAAATGTGTGTGTACTCTCATTTATTACATGCTAACCACAAGGCGATGTCGTATTTACATAATGGGAATAAAAATGTATTGAACATTGAGTCGTCTTCAAGGAGTTGGCAGTTGTAACAAATGTCATGTATGCCATGATCTAAAAATAAATCCATAGTTTTCATTTCATTTTCTAAATAACATATTTGATCGTGAGTCAGAAATTGCATTAGCACCCATCATTACGGAAACGCAAAAAAAATAATATTATTTACCAGAAAATCTCTGATTACTAATGGCCATACAAAATGTTTTTGCCAACTGTATTTTACTAGTATATTTTATGTTTATTTTTAATATTAATTTTATTATTTTAATTATTTTTGGAGGATTTACATCAGTGCCTACATCACAAGGAGACATTACCAGCTGATATTCTTTCTTATGAAGAGTGCTGCTTTAGGCCTGGTCCACATCAGTGCTGACTACCTTCATAAATGGGCTGTCTAAGGCATGGGAGAACATGAAAAAATGTATTTACACTTCTATCTGTTTATCATGGTACTGAAATGCTTGGTATATGGGCTTGGTACATCCAGTTGGGGCACAGACAGCACAAACAGTTATATTTCCTACCCATCCCTCCTTATCCAAAACTCAAAAAAGTTTTTAAATGCACTTTAGGCTCAAATGCTCAACCTGCTGGAGAGACCCAAATAAAGACATAAATGGTGCTGATCATTTGGTGTAGCAATATATTTGCCAATTCCCGCTTCTGGTTCGCTGACAAGGACGATTTTGAGTTTGGGCAAACCAATCCCATCATTCCAAAAAAAGAGATTTAGCTACATTATTACTATTTAAAAAAATGCACATAACTCTTTATGTTTCATTGTAATATGGTAATATTTTTATGATCTTATTAAGATCTATTTTCTGTTTATTGAACCTGCTGTTATGGGAAAGAGAATAATGCATAAAGTAGGTCATAATATCAGAAACTCTTTGCAGTATAATGAAATCAACATAGAGCAGCCCTGTCAAAGGCATGGTTTCTCCACAGAGACCTTCTCCCCTGGATAGAACAAGCAAAGAAAGCCTTTATGGTTTTATTGTGTTCTGTATTTTGAAGGTGTAAAGCAAGAGTTGAAATTGCATTTCTAGCCCAGTCATTGAAAAAGGAGCAACATTTAATTAAACTTTCATCTTTATCTTATCTGTGGAGGGTTTGTTTTCATAATCCTACCACTGGAATTGTCTTCTTCTCTGTTGGAATGAGGCTTAAGTGATTGTGTGATATCTTGAAAGACCACAAAACCATGTTGGGTAAAATAATAAAGTAGTTTGTGATCAAATAACGTACTTGTTAAGGAACTTTATTGTGGTGATAAAAACTAAAGCTTTGAGGGTGACCTTGAAGAATTATTGGTTGTTGTAGTTGATTAATGCTGAGGAACTATACTGGAGGTTGCACAACAAATATATTAATGATTGTTTTGACGATATATTGCTGTTTACTGCACACAGTATACATAAAGGCCTATGCACTAAGTATTAGGAAACAAATTGATCTCTGTAAGATTTTTTTTGCATACCACACCCATGTTTCCTTTTTAATGCAAATATATGGGTTACATATGAAAAATATGTATGCTTCAACTCCTCTCGTAAAAATGTCTAAATTGGCTTTGCACCCTTTCACCACCTGAGCTTCCCAATTAGTCGTTGGGTTTGTCTATCATGTTGAAACCTTGAGTAAGAGAAAGGCTTTAGGAGGGTGCATCACAGTTAAATGAATATAGCTTTTTATTTGCCATGCCTGGGTAGCAAGTTTGAAATAATGAGTGCATATGCATAATCATGCAAGACATAAAACATTAAAAAATATGAATCTGATCTTAAATCTGGGTTATGATATATGGCACTTGACATATTCACCCATTCGGATTACCCTTGGCAGACAATAAAATATTGTAGTAACAACGGGTAGTACTTGAAGAATTATCTGTTTAAACATGCAAAGCATTTGTACTGTATATGGAAGGTATACACATCCTTCTATATAATGAGGGAGAGAGGCAAGTTGTGCATATTTGATAGGGGATTTAATGCATCTAAGTATGAATATAGTTTAAAAACCTTGAAAAAAGGTGATCAGTGACATATAATCCTTCAAACTACTAAAAAAGTAGTTATCCACTCTTCTAGTAGTAAAGATTTACATGTATCCAATCTCATATGGATAATTATTCTGCCGCAAGCTTCTGAAAGTCAGAATAAAGGACTGTATTATCTATGTTATGTAACTTGTTGATTTGATCAGTTTTATGTTAGTGAAAGTGATAACATATGCAAACATAACCGCCAGATATCATTTTTAAGATTATTAACATGATTGATATAAAAAAGCAGTTCAGTGAAAAGTGATGATTTGTGTGTAATGTGTATTAACATAAAATCAGGGGAGAAGATTGTAAAATACCTGGAGAACCCCAAGGATAGCAAAAATGTGGTTCTCCTAGCATGCAATGACAAGTAATGAGGATAGTAGAGAGTGTAGCCAAATTTTACTAACTGTGTGAGGGCCAAAGTTAAAACTAAAAAAAAAAAAAGCACCAGCAAATTTAAGTTAATGACACTTGGTTTAATACATGTGCTATGAAATGTAGCACAACATCTATGTAGTTAAAGGGTCATAAAAGTGCAATAGAGTAAAGTAGTCTGTAATGCACAGCACACAGGTGTCAGGATGCTAATCAAATTTATGGCTGATTGTCCAATCGTGTACGTAGCACTATGTGATCATTTCTTTCAGCACTAGGTTGCTGCTAAAATCACATTGAAACATTAGATCATGTGCACTGCATATTCTGCACTGATCAACTAACCCAGTCCAGACTTTATTTTCCGACCCTGACAAAAAGGTTGTCCTATAGCCCTTAAAATGTGTTGGATAATTTTGTTACATACAAATAAAACTTTACAAGTAGTGTGCCGCTTTAGTTCCCAAAAACTCTTCATGTTTCCAAAAGGTCCCAGGAAATGGACCTGTTCCAAGAGTTGTCTACAAATCTCCACAAACTATTGAGTGTATACCACAAATTTTCTAACATTCCAGAAAAGTTCCATCACAATTCTTTCAAAGCAATGATGGAATTCCTAACCAGCACCTACTCTACTACAATTTTCCTTACCTGTTGTCTCTATTTATTAGAAGAATGTCAGACAAAGAGAAGGGAAAGGGGAAAACCTCAGTTCTGCAATATTTGTCCTTGTCTCTGGGTTTTCCCCACTGTTCAGTATATTTATTTTCCAAAAAGGCATATGTGCATCATTTACTGGAGTTATCACTCTAAATATGGTTCTTCGGGATGTCAGCAAGTGTCACTATTTCTAACACCTTCCTGCACCAGACACATACATAAAGAACCTTCTTCCTGATCTGAAATAACAAGCTTTGGCAAGCTCAGTATTCTATCTAGATGACAAATTTTGGTTGTCACAATTATTTAAAAAAAACTCAAGGAAAACATTTTCTTCTTTCACCTTAATTTCCACACAATCTGCTGATACCAAAGCAAAAGCCGTATCTCGAATATATTAGACGTGAGGAACAATTCAGCCTTCTTGCTGTTTTCATGCAGATACAGTTTAAATATCATTGTTTATCATAGTTAAGAAAAACACAGCTAATTTTAGCAGCACGTCTGACTTGGTTATAGGTTTAACATAACGCTGTACATTGCCTAGCAACACGCCTCCATCCAGTATGTCTCTGAATCGGTTTGTAAAGCAAATCTAAATGTTCCTGATATTCAGGTGGAACAGGACATCTTTACATTTCGAATGGCCTGCAAAACAATGCAATAAACATTCTTTTCTGCTGTTTATTTAGAAGTGACAGCTTTTAGATTTTGAATCCTTTTCCAACAGACAATAAATGTGTAAGACTGCTTTATGAAACCATTCTCCAATGCACCAAGCTGTGAACAACTATAAGAGTCACGGAATATTCTCACAAATATATTGGCATGCACAGTCTAGAGGGAGAGAAATGAGCACCTTGTGGTTCCTTTATGAGTAGTAATAAGCTGGACCTGGTCGAAGGCATACAACAGAGTAACTCCTGATGTGCTTTCTCTTTTTAGGCAAGTAAAAACATCTGAAGACAAATTACTGCAGCGTCTACACAAAACAAGTTTATAATTGATAGACAATCAGACAGATGCCTTTGGTTGGCGATATATATATATATATATATATATATATATATATATACATATATATGTGTAAAGTGATATAATGTAAAAGAACAGAACATTTAAAAAAGACAGAAGACAGTTAATGTTTTATATTGGTGAGCCTTCTTCTTATTTTACCATCATGAGGCACAAAAATATTCTGCTTGCATAAATTGTTGGGATAACATTTGATCAAGACAATAGACTTTATTTCAACAGGTTTGCCACTGCAAAAATTCTGAAAAACCTTGCACATACTAGCAATTCAATGATCACATATACCAAATAATGCATTGGAACAATAGGGAGACATAGGATTTTCTTTATATATCTTTGATTGATTGATTCATAATTTATCAATGAATGTTATCAATAATAATTTGGACTTTCATTTCCATAGCAGTTGCCCAACTACACACATTTGCAAGAAAACTTACATGCAAGAAATTAAGATTTTGAGCCTGAATTCCTCATCTGCAAGTGCTCCTACTGTCTGCCACTGGTAAAGCCTATTATAAATGTTGGCAAAAGTATGTAAAATGTAGGTTTATCTAAGAACAAGGATTCTGGCCTGTATTCACCTACGTTATTACAAAAATGTGTTTTTAGCATCATTTTATTTACCTTGAAAATTGCATGACGTTCTAAAAGGGTATTTCAACTAATACTAAACTGAAGCTGAAAACAATTTTTTTGGTCTTGAAAAATGGCCCAAAAAAAAACAGAATGCAACATGCTAGATGTACTAAAAGTTAAGATCCTTGAGGATCTGCAAAATGTTGCCAGACGTAGAAAAAGCAAAGCATCTGCTCAAGGCCAAGAAGTAGGTTGCAAAAGGTCTCCACGCAGCTGCTTTATGTACTTTCCTTCTAAATGAAAGAATATAAACCTATTCATCTCTTCTGAAAATAAATGACAGCAAGAACATAAAAGAGACATTTCTATGTTAAAAAAAATCTTGCTATTATCAAGCTCTTGACTTTATATGTCCATTTTCCTCTTTACTGATTAAATGTACCCTAATAAAAAGTTTAAAAGAAGAAGACCTCAGGGGCAAGTTTTGAAAACTTGGTCTCTGTTATCAGAACTGTTGGGTTTGCTTTTATAGAATGAGCTGAATTATACTCTGACAGAATCTTAGAGTTGAGTTTCTGTTCCTTGGAATTAAAATTGGGCCTGGATACTTTAAATCGATGCCTATCTTAGACTGCCACATCAAGACACCTCTGCAAAGTGTGGTACCTAACTTCAGACTAATATATAGATGTAAAATTTGATGGCCTCCTAACCAAGTGGAACTAATGAGAGCATAAGGGAAATTAATATTTAATTTTAATATAAAATATAATTCATATAAAAGGGTGGATCTGCTTTCTGCTTGACACTGCTGTGACAAATCCACTGTGCATGAATTCTGTATGTATATGTGTAAAATTGATCTTTACATGTAAGTGCAGTTGATCTTTACATTTTACCGCACCATAAAACATATACATTCTTGGAACTAATTTAAAAAACGAAGTGACATCATGATGCCAGACACAACCTGCCCACCTGAGCCTGCAGGAGACATACGGGAGACATAGTATGCTGCTCTAGCCAGTCTGTCCCCTTCTCCTGACCCCGCTGGAGGGTGCACTGGCTAGAGCCACGGACTACCAAAATTTTCTTGTAGTCCACGGTTGGCGACCGCTGGTCTAGATGGTATGGTACCAGAGCATTTGCATCATTTTCTTTTGTTTTTTTTTTTCATAGGTTTCTGACAGTTTCTGGAGATGCAATGAAGGGTGGCATTTTACATATTTGGTCCTGCCCCAAGTTGGAACCCTTCTGGGATGTTGAGAGATTACCAAAACATTTTCTGCCCTTTAAATTCTAGATAATTCGTCCCTTGTTCTTCTTCAATATAACACACTTTCTCTCAAGTTCTATCTAAATCTTGAGACATATTGTTACTGCTGCCAGGTTGTGCATCTACTTTTTTGGGTGAAGCAGGATTCTTCCCCGTCTAGCTGTGGATATGCACAGTTTAATAAAAAATGTGATGACCTGGCTAGCATTTAGGGCACCACAGCCAATTTCTACAGGATCAGAACTTGAATTTAAATTTGGGATTCACATGGTGTGAATAAAGTATTTTCTATATGTGCAATGGTGGAGCTTTAACATATCTGTTTCATCTGTTTCTGCCAATGCAATATTTCCTTCACTATTATTTCTATCTCTTCCCTATGTCCTCACTTCCCCCTTCCCTATGCTTGGGGAAATGCTCTAGGTTTGGAGCTTGTGTTTGTTGTAGGATCTACCTATGCAGAATATAACAGATTGTTCATAACCTGCTACTTAGAAATTGCATTTTTACTTTTCTTCTTGTTCACTTCAAAAAAGTGTGTGGTTGTTCCATCTCTCTGTAATATCATTTTTTGTAAATAAATTAAGAATATTAAAGAATGAATGCTATTGGTATATAATCAGTAGTATTATAATCAACAGTTTTAGCACTGAACATTCTATTTGCATAGAGTATGGCGCTTCCTGCAATGCCTTGTGCTTACACACTGCGGATAATTAGTAAATTGGGCATTGTTACTTTGTAATTTGAAAAGACACTAACAGACTGCATAAACAAATTGGTTTATCGAAATGGTGAACTGCTGCACATCTAAGAGCTCTTTTCTTAGTGACAGATTTCCTATAAAGATCAAGGCTTTTAATTATAATTGATTGCTAAGCCGTTCTCATTATTGCAGTATTGATGTTCTAATTGTATTTTATAAACTTTTTTTTGTATAAAAAAGCCCTTATACACAACATCCTATATATGCTTTGACGATATGATTTTTATTAGTTTACTGTTTGCAATAGATTTTATTTCATTGTATTTTAGGTAAGGATGCAAACAGCAGACAGCACCAAAATTTCTGTTAAGCACTGCAGATATGGATGACTTGCTGTTCTGTTGTTTCCTGATTTTAATTCTGCAGAAAATCCACTAGATGGGGCACACTCAAAGACTAAAAATAAGCATGTCCTTTCCAGTTATGATTGCTACATTGAAATTTGCTTTAGGTATTATTATGTAGATGACCAATTTCTGCCTCACTTTGCATTAGAAAGTAATTTAAAAAACAGTAACCATGTAGAAAATACAAATTTTAAAATGTCATAAAAATATTATGCATATTTTTAAATAAAATGAACAAAAAAAATAGAAAATGTATGTTGCAAAACTTGTGTCTGCATTTACTTTGGTGTCATTTGCAACAAAAGGTTCCACAGATCGGAAGAAGAAGGTGTCTATTATAGATACTGACTGAAATTAGGTCTTTGTGGGAAAGCATAACTTTCCTTGACGATTATTGGATTTAGATGGATTAAAGTAATTTTTGCAGGGTAAAAGTATATCATAAATATTACCGTGTGCTGCATAGGTTTTTAGCATTTTGTAATTTGATTGATGGTATTTATATTTTTATGTAAATAATATTGATTAGATATTTTTAATGTCATACTAGAATGCTATTTGAGAATTAAAACTACTATTTTATTATTAATATTATTAATAATAATAATAATAATAATAATAAAAACTAATTTTATATTAAATATCTAGATTTTTGGAACCCAAAGTATTATTTAAATAAATAGATTTTCCACTGTGCTAGTTAGCTATCCAAACAAGTAATAATTACAGTACTTACATATTAAGCTCAATTCATAAGTTTTAATAAATGTAATATTTCCCTTAACTTGTGGTATATTAGCCATTTTTGCCATGGAATCTCTTTGCAAAAATGTATAGTTATTTGGACAAATAATGATATTCACATCTTAGTGATTTGAGAATACTATGGATGGTGGCACTAGTGATATTACTTACACTACTATTAAAACTAGTTTACACATGGTACACTGTGGGCCTACAAAACACAAAAAAGTGTCTACATTTTTGCAATACAATCATGTGATTTTGGAGGTGCAGTTTACAATGAACTACTACAAGAACTGCAGCATTGCATAGTTGCAGTAAAGGATGTACATTTAGTATATTACAGCAAATATAAGTGGTGTGAATAGGCCTTAATACAGTCAAAATAGCACCCACCATGGTAAAATGTTATTTTTTTGTAGGAATTGTAGCAAAATTAGTTATGCAATCCATTTCCTATTAGTAAAGGTCACATTGTTTCTAGCTGCAATCCACATCAGACAGACCATGGGGAACATCTAGTGGATTGCTGTTTTTTCCCTTTTCTAGGGGCTCCTAATTCTAGGCAAGTTCATAAATATCTTTGATCAAAGGAAGGTTCATAGTGACACAGATGTGTTCATAGCAATGTTACTGACATTTCATATCTGACTCTGCAACAGTTAGCAAACAGTCCAGACTTGAGATTGAATGACCATTGTGCTGCAAAAATCATCAAATGGAGTAATGCTGTGATAGCTTGTGATAGATTTCAGTGTATGAATGTTTGTGCTTTATTTTGTACATGAAATAGTGTGAATCATTCATGTGGCTGTATAAACCTAAATTTTCTGTTCACCATAGTTTTTATAGGTGTGCCTGCAGTGTGAATCAATGTGAAATAAATAACTGACTGATTTGCTGGTGCTGCTGTGGGTTACACTTTATAGCATGCCAACAAACTGTAACATAAGTTCATTTAAATATGAAAATAATGAAAAGGTTTTAACATCAGTCATTTTTATACCAGTTGTTTTTGTAGCCCTAGGCATCCCATTTTTAAAGTACAATACAAGCACATTTTATGTAAAATCTAAAAGTGTTCTAATAAATAAAAAAAAAAATTACTCTTCTTTATGGATCATATTGTACTTATAGGAATATAATACAACATGATAGCCAAACTACAGATTTCAAAATTTCTTGAACATGGTGTATTTATTCTCAGGAAAAAGCATATTTTTATAAATAGCTTATAAATGGAATACTTTGACACTTGTAATATTGTATAAAAGCTGTAGTGCTTGTTTTTTAAACCTGTTTTGATAAAATAAAACAACTTGTACATAGAATTAAAACTCCTAAAAAAGCTCTTTTTATTGAAATAATTAAAAAAAGTGTACATAGTCCCTTCCCAAAGTAAAACAGCATACTACAATACACATTCTGTCTGTTATCTCTATGGCTGGAGTGCTGCAAATATATATAATTGCATATATTTATATATAAATATATATATAAGCTTTTCTCCATGCTGATATTAGCGGTTTGTCCTTAAAGTATACTCTGTTGTGGAATTGTATTGTGTGGCTGCAGTGGAAAAATTTGGGATCATAGCCTAGTAAACTGTGCCTTAAATTGGTCAGGCTAAGGTGACTAGACCGCCTGAGTGGCTGAAATTTGTACAAATCATTTAACAGAAAAATCACTTTATGTATATGTTTGGTTATGTGAATGGAGTTCAAATTTGAAGTGTCAGCCCACAGATTAGTGTCAAAAATAATAATAATGTATAATAATGTATGCAATTGTAATCATTTAAAAAAAGGTTTTGTAGTTTTGTGTACATTAAATGGTCTTTCTAGTTCAGGATGGAGCTGGGAGTAGTTTGAATTATTTTTTGTTCCCTTTCCTAACAGAGCATTGGAAAATCTAAAGCATACAGTCTAAGATCACAAGCATTAGGAATTGGCTGCACTTGTGCAGTAAACTAAAGTTGGTATGAAAACAATAAGAACAAAGCAGGAAGGCCATATATCTCAATACCTTATTTACAATTTTGGCTGTAGTGTACCTTTACTGACGTATAACAATGGACAAATTTAACCGAAAGCATTTTACCTAGAGCATTTCTAAGCCACAACAGCACTGCTCTGTTGCTGTGTGTGCAAACCGATATATAAAATCCATTATCTAAATATGAATTCCTTTATTGTATTGACCCAAGACAACGGAAGGCAAAGATTTAGGATGTGTCTAAACTCCACAGTCGTTCCATAATACTAAGTGATAAAATACACACAGGGGATATTACTCCCTTCATTTTAACACATTGATTGCTATTTTATTCCACTAATGAGAAGTAATTAGTCTTAATGGGCAATGAGCAAGCCAGTTTAAAACCACATTCACATCTCATTTATTTTACTTGAAAACAATTCATATTATGCAATTAAACACAGACTAGAAAAATATTAGCATAGGCATTTTAGACTACATTGGCAAAGGGGTGTAACGTGTCAAGATAAAGTCCAGGAGACCAGGAGGTGTGACATGTTAATTGCTATCGACTTAAAATTCTTGTTTCATTGTTAAATGTATCAAACAGAAACAGGCAAGCCAATGTGGCTAGTCTTTTGTTTTATTCTATTTTATTATTGTCTTTAATTTTTAGTTAGGGGGATAAAAGTGAATAAGGCAGTTAATAAAGAACAACTAAAGGTGACAGGTTAAATTATTATTAAAGTTACTAAGCTTATCTAACAAACAGTAGGGAAGATTTATTAAAGCTGTCCAAGGCTGGAGAGGATACACTTTCATCAGTGAAGCTGGGTGAGCCAGCAAACTTGGAATGGATTTTCTAAAAGTCATTTGCTATTTGTTACAAAAGTTTTCAATCCTGGACTAGATCCATTCCGAATTTGCAGGATCACCCAGCTTCACTGATGATCTAGGTTTAGGTGAAAACAATATAATGTTAAAAATTAGTTCAGAGCTATAATACCAATAAAGATGGTATATAGTTATATAGTTACATAATTAGTCAGGTTGAAAGACATAAGTCCATCAAATTCAACCACTAGGGAAATAAATACATCTCAGATAAAAACCCTATAGGCATAGTTGATCCAGAGGAAGGCAAAAAAACCCTGGTGCAATTTTCCCTAACAGGGGAAAAAAGTTCCTTCCTGATTCCACGAGGCAATCAGATGTTTCCTGGATCAACAGTCTCTGGTATCTTTACATTAAAACTTTATTACCCAGTTAGATTTTGTGCTTCTAGAAAAGTAGGCTTGTTCCTACTCATTTAAAAGAGCACTCAAAACATACTTTTTTCAGACTTACCTATCCATTTTCTTCTGTCACCTAAAACCCTCACTACTTCCCATCACTCCTTATCTCCCCTCCTATTGTGTGCTACTTCTCCCACCTCCTAGATTGTAAGCTCCTCCGGGTGGGGTCCTCTTCTCCTCCTGTGTCACTGTCTGTAACTGTCTGTCATTTGCTACCCCTATTTAATGTACAGCACGGCGTAATATGTTGGCACTATATACATCCTGTTTAATAATAATAATCCAGCTTTTTCTTAAAGCAATCTATAAAACCCGCTGAGACTACTTCCTTATCTGGCGCCTATTCCACATTTTTACAGACATTACAGTGAAGAATCCCTTCCTTATCTGGAGCTTCAACTTCTTTTCCCCCAGTTGCAAAGAGTGCACCAAATAAAATATACATGTATGTGTATACATATTAGACCCCGCACCAGCAGTGCAAGTATCTGAATTATTCTTGCAGAACAAGACTCTGAATAAGGAAGGACCAATAGTGAACATCTAAACAGAAAAAAAAAACAAGGGGATAATAAACGTTTTGCTTATCTTGCATTTTCTAGCCAATCAGCAGTTGTGTTCTTGACCAGGTAATACTAAATGTCCCGAGTAGAGTGGTTAGATAAGTCCAAAAGGAGGTATTTCAAACTAGGAAAAAAATTTAGAATTTGAGCAATCTAACTTTCGATAACATATTATTAATAGGCAACTGGATGTGGCCATGTTTGGCAAGAGATTGGTTCAGCCATAATATATCTATTACTGACAGATATTAGGAATATACCAACCACAACTCAGAATTTCTGGATCCAGATTTCTTCACTGATTCAAGTTGGAATTTTACTGTTCCAAGTACCTCTACTCTGAAGCTTAGTTTTAGTTCAACATATCCAAAGATACTATGATCTTTTGCCGCTAGACTGGCCACTGCCATTGCATCTATTCTTTTAGCATTCGTTTTTACAGCCAAAAAGTGTGTTGTTGGCTGCGATATTATTTGGGCATTCTCAATATTTGTCTGCCATCCCATTGCCATTAAATAATATAGAAATCCTGTTAGGATTGTCAGGATGTAGGTTTGAATAATTTTCTATGAATGGACCAAACTGCTGTATACAATGCAAAGTTGAGAACATTTGGGAGGACCAGTTCCCTTCCTGGTCCGTCTTGGGAGAAGCGCTTGTTTATGCCTTTCTTGTAAAGAGGGTCCCTGTCAGATGCTGCCAAAATGGTGGGATTACTATATGGAACTATTTGCATGAAATGATATTAAAACACCCCAAAAAGTTAACTTTTTACTGAATAGATAGATGTGGGCCTCATTTTATGATAGCTGATTATACTTGTGTATCTATGAAAAGTTACAGGGGAACTGTAATATTAAATTAAAAAAAAAAATTGTATTTTTAGTATGCATAGTATATCTTCCCAAACTAAGATTGTCAGGGTGATCCATGACAAAAAAAAATCGTTGTATATTACTGTCACAGAAATGAACTGCATATTAAGTCTCCCAGTTACAAAATGAAAATGTCAGGACCCACTTATCGGTAATTACAGAATATGAATAAACAAATCAATTCCAGTTAAAGTTTGTGATGTGGATATATACAAATGGTGCCAGCAATAACTGGTAATTGCTGAAATTATCTTCTTCTGAGTCATTAAGGACACAAAGAAAAATAAATTTTATCTAATTGCAAGGTGAAATGATAGTTGTGCTTATTATTATCATTATCATTATTGTCTTAACTATTATTTTCTTCTCATAAAAAGGCAACATGTTATGCACAACACGGTTTCAGTTAAGCATTTCAATAGACCATTAAACGGTGTGACTTTGTGGCTGTACTACTATTTTGTATGTCAGGAAATAATTTTTTGGTTGCAGGCTAATATAACATTTGTGAAGTGATAATAAGAGCAGAGAGGACATGACATTTAGTTGCTTAGAAATCTGGGCATAACTATCCTTCCTAGGTAAGCTCAACTTTCAAAAACCTATGTGGAGTCAGTAGGAGAGGGTACTTTTACAACCACCCCAAGTAGAAATGCCAATCATTCTCCATAACTATCAATGTTCTCAACCACATCTTTACTGGCTCAATTTCCTAATTGCTGATATAGCTGAAACACATGGGTTCTATGCCTGATTAAGTGCAGCTAAGACTAAAACTGAATATACGGTAATTACCACAGATTTTTCTTAACTTAGAAATGTCAGTAATTAAAAGGATGATTTGGCAACCCTGCTTGCAATCCTCCTGGTACTTAAAGGTCAACTCCAATGTTAACACTATTTCCCATAATTTATTTTTTACAATTTACTTTATTAAAAATGCTAGTAAATTGCATACATCTTCCTATCTTATTTCATATGCTCTTGCACAGGATATGCTTTCTCCTGGGAAGATTCAAATCCATTTCTTCAATACAGGTATAACAACAGAGAAATTACAGTATTGATAGATAGTGACTCCTCCCATGCTACCCACCATGTGTGATGTCCATAAAGCTGGCAGTGCAATTGAAATTAGCCAGAATGTGGCCCAGAAAAACCCAGAACTCATAACAGCTAGCCAGGCCAGATCTCAAACCAGCCAGTCCAATACTAGGCCAGAACTAAGCCAGGCTGGAGCCAAAAATGTTTTGCTATGAAACTTCAGTGAACCTTTGCTTTGAAACTGTACTCTAGGACAGCGGTCGCCAACCTTTCTGACAGTAGGGCCTGGTGTGGGGGGGCCATGTCACAACAACTTTACATGTCAATAATACTTAACAAAGCATTACTTTCAAAGACAGGATACATAATTTAAGAATATCTGAACCCAGAATATTAAAAGGTCCACAAAATGACCTATCAAGTATTTACTTCAATGCAAAAAGCTTTAGGGCACAACACTACCTGGCAATTTCCATTTGGCCATTTAGCAACAGTAACAGGTGTCTCAACACATGATGACATTATACAGTGGTCTCTAACTCCCAGTGTATGTACAGCTTACACTGCTCGGATATATTTAGCAGCTCCACCTCCTGTCAGCACTGAGAATAGCAGAGCAGTAAAAGAGAGCTAGTGTGATGACAGGTGGCGTAGCTGCTGAGAATGGCAGTGTAAGACTTACATACACTGCTCTGCCATTCTCAGCAGCTCCTGCCCCCTGTCAACACATTGTTACTAGTGTAAAGAGGGCCGCTAGTACTATAGCTGCCTTCTCTCCTGCCTCAGACCAGCAGCTCATACTTTTTACTGGACAGACTCTGAACCCTTTAAGAACAGGCAGTGAGAAAATTATCGTCAGACACAAAATAGAATTACTCATAGAAATAAAAGAATTGTAATGCACCTGGGCACACAAACCACAGCCAACTCCAAGAATCCTTTTGTCAAGCTTTATTTGTAGTCATAAAACAAGGCAAGGGTTAATCACGGACGATCAGTTTGTTCGCGTGTTACAGAAGGGTAAGGCAAAGTCAGGTCTGGAAGAATCCGAGGTTAGGGCAGGCAGCAGGCAAGAGTAGTCACAAACAATCCAAGGTCAGGGCAGGTGGAGTTCAGGCAGAATCAGGTATCAGACTGGGTTGCTATTGTAACCCCCAGGGGCGAGTATATCATAAATATGTTGCTGGTAGTCAACTGCAAATCATTTCCTGATGCCAAACTTGTGCTTATGAATCTATTGGAGCAAAAAAAAAAAAAAACGATAACATGCTTTGCAGTCAATTCTCCCAACAAGTTGATGCCTGTCAAGTAGCCTAACTGGCAAAATGAATTTAGAGATATTCATACACTAACACTGAGAAGCCAAGAAGCTTTTTAAATTCCATTAATCCAAAAAACTGGATGAATGTCTAATTAAACTAGTAATACCCAAATGGCTTTTAGGATGAGGTACCTTTGCATTACATCATATTTATGGAACCGCTGATTTTTTCATAATATTGAATCGTTAGCTAATTGATTGATTGATATAGTACTCCCACACCCTAAAAAAGTAATTGGTCCTGGTCTCCCGGTCTATGAAGGCTTCAATCCAATCAATATGAAAAACATGTTTGAGTTTGTCTATCAGACAGAGTTTGTATCAGACTGGGTTGCTATTGGTAGGGACACAACAGGTTAATATGAACCAACTCACCCAAGCACACTGTACTCACAGAGGCTTATAGCGGGCAATGGTGTTCAGGACAGGTTCTCCTTAAATGGCCAAAGTGCCCAATGACCTTGCACCACCTGGTGCCATTTATTTGGAGGATAACTGAATCCCAATTCAATTCAACTCAATTCAGGGAATTCAAACTATGTCCCGCCCCACGGCGAGGCAGCCAAGTGCCTCGCCCCTGGGGGTTACAAGAGGCATGCGTTGTAGCGCGCGCAACTCTTCCCACAGCACCCCTGGGACGTGCCCTATTTTGCACATCCGCAAGAGTGCTGAGAACAAGACTTTTTCTGTTCACGTCCATAGGGATGCTGGGGATGCCGCCTGGCCGAACAGTAGTTCGGCTAAAACGGATCCCTCCGCCTGCAGGGAGAGACAAGTTGCGAGTAGGGCAGCAGCCTCGACCATGCTGCCTGCTGCAGCGGCATCTCCATCTGCGGCTGTGATCCCCAGGGACGGCGCAGGCTCGCTGGAAAGGTAAGTTCCTTACAAGAATATGGCACATTTTGTGTTGGTTCAGATTTAAGTATATAATACATTATTTACTATATCAGTTAAAGGGGTTAGCATGGGAGTCTCACTTTTCTTACTAGCATCATTTCATTTGTATTATGGGTATTGCAAAAGTAGAAAGTATTTTTTATGTACAGTAAGACCAGTGAACTTCCATAATAGTTAAAGAGAGTAGAAGTGACATTCTAAGTTGGGTAATAAGTGACCTGGGACCTATAGCAGACAAATTCCAACTAATCAATCCCCAGAAAATAGAAGGATTAGGTTTCATATATTAGGGCAGAAGGCCTAAGCACCCATTAGGCCATCACCAGAGCCTCTGAATGTGAGGATGTGCTGCAGACAAGTTGGGGCCCCCAACATATGCCAACATGTATAAGCTTGCATGAAGTGAAAAACTAGGAGTAAAGCCTAAATGTGCAGGAACTGACAGCAGAAGAACCATCAACTAATGTTTTGTAGAGAACAAAAAACAGGAGCATAGTCAAAATGGGCACGGTCAGCAGCACACAATCTATCAAACTGAGCATACTCAGAACAAGCAGAAGTCAGTGGCCATAAATCTATAAACACAAAACAAAGTACTGAGCAACAAGTAAGAGCGTAGTCTGGATGAACAAGGGTCAGCAGCAGAAAGTCAAAGGATAGGAGCAGGCATGCAAGCAACTATGATCATCCAGCAAAACTCTGGATGATCATGTAGTTATACGTACTGGTGGTGCTTACATAGTGGTTTTAATGATGTGCATGTTTGTGTACGCCCCTGCATCTACATCTATGGCCACATGCAGGGCTGGGCATCCTCTGTCCCCCTACAGTACTTTACATAGCTGCTTGCACAGCTGCTTAGCTCTATGACACTTTGAGAGCTCTTGGTATGGTGTCACATGTTAATACCAAAAAGAACAACATGACTAAAGGTTTCAAAAATGTTTTCAATCACTGGCAACTAACATGGAACACATAATTTTATGGCTTTTAGTTGGCATTAATGTGGGAGTGTACTTTCTATGTGACTAATCTATATTTTTAATATTTTGGAGTAAGCACATCATGTTAGTTTTTTTATGTGATATTCACCTTTATCTGTAGCTACTGTTTAAATAAAGATCTAATATGTGTTAAATACATGTTGTTATAGGTTATATTTACTTTTGTAACAGCCTAATGTGTTATCAATTGTAAATGTTAAAAGTCATGGTCGCTACCAGCACTAGTTGGCCAAAAACTAAATCAAAGAACATTTTTTATGAATATAGCATATAATTTCCTACAGTTTAGAAGGGTATGCCTCGTTCTTCTCAAGGTATTGCCAAACTTATTGCCAAACAATTCTTATTAACATCCACAAGTATTATAAAAAGCCAGGTATTTTAGATCATTGGATGAGTACTAATTCCAGTGTTGTGAAAGGTGAGCTTTTGATTTTATGATGCAACACATCAAATTGTTTAAGTTGAGCTCTGGGCAAACATTATTAAAGTCAGATTGAAAATCCTATTTTAAAATATCCAAGGCAATATCTGCCCCTAGGAGAAATTACAGCAACATCCAGATACATAAAAATTCAGAGAGATAAGCAAAGGGAGAGTATATCATAAATATGTTGCTGGTAGTCAACTGCAAATCATTTCCTGATGCCAAACTTGTGCTTATGAATCTATTGGAGCAAAAAAAAAAAAAAACGATAACATGCTTTGCAGTCAATTCTCCCAACAAGTTGATGCCTGTCAAGTAGCCCAACTGGCAAAATGAATTTAGAGATATTCATACACTAACACTGAGAAGCCAAGTAGCTTTTTAAATTCCATTAATCCAAAAAACTGGATGAATGTCCAATTAAACTAGTAATACCCAAATGGCTTTTAGGATGAGGTACCTTTGCATTACATCATATTTATGGAACCGCTGATTTTTTCATAATATTGAATCGTTAGCTAATTGATTGATTGATATAGTACTCCCACACCCTAAAAAAGTAATTGGTCCTGGTCTCCCGGTCTATGAAGGCTTCAATCCAATCAATATGAAAAACATGTTTGAGTTTGTCTAGGAAAAGGCAAAGAGTGTGTGTGTGTGTGTGTGTTGGGGGGGGGGGGTGTTGTCCTGGCCCACCTATTTATGTAGAATCAAATTTTAGTTAGTTAAAGAGTATTACAGAGTACTGTACTTTTGGACATTGCCAAAGCATGTGGTAGAGGTCCACCTCTGGTTCTTCACATTTCAAACATAGTAGATTGGAGGTAATGCCCATGTGATAGGCTCACAGTGGGGGAAACTATTCATCGTGAAAAATCTTTCCCATTACAAAGAGGAAGGGATGGCTTTCCATGCCCTGCAAAAATCCAATAGAGTGTCTGATAATGTTCTGTTCAGGAAAAGGAAAATGGGTATTCCATCGACTCTATCTGATGCTGTTCTGATCCTTCTCACCAGGCAAGTCTATGAACCTGATTTATTCAAACTCTCCAAAACTGGAGAAGATAGACTATCATAAGAGAACCTGAGTGATCCAGCATACCCGGATTGTATCTAGTCCAGGATTAAAATCATTTGCCATTCAATAGCAAGTGATTTTTAGAATATCCATCCCAGGTTCTCCTTACATCGGGTGCAGCACATTTCTAGTTATTGTGTAAGATATTAGAGCAACGAATCTGTTTACTCTTTCAGATACATTTTTTTATATTTCAATGTATTTATTGATTTTCAAGAACATGATAACAGAAACAACTTATAACAGATACTTATTTTTAAAAATAATTAAATTCCTAATAGAAATATTAGTGTGCCAAATCTATAAAGCAGTATGGGAAATTATGACACTGATTCACTTTAAGCCACATGTATTTAGGAGCCGAAATTGATGCTAAAGAGAACCTGGGGATAGTAAGGGTTAGGAGCGAGGGCAGGGGCCATCCACCAGCTAGCTGCTTTGACTGAATTTAGCCTAAACTAGGTAAAATAAAAACACAGATTGTCACTGTAGTTTTCTAGGATTATTAGAAATGGTTTATTATTCCTAGTACTGACAATTTTCCAGTGTTTATTAGCTTTGGTCTATTGAAAAAACAGCAATAATCTAAACATAAAAAGCATCTTTTCTTGTATAATATTTTTAAAACGTCACTTTATTTGAACCTTGTGAAAATCAGACTATTTACAATGCTAACAGGACTTCTGGAAAGTAAACAAAAGGATTACAATCTCACTCTAAAATGAGAATGATCAGAAGCAGATAATCTCCTGATAAGTAAATGCTATTATCATGGAGAGACAGAACAGTGGCTGCTGTTGATAATTAAATCACATTATCACACTGATGAATTGTCAATAAATGAGGCCTTAAAAAAACTAATGCACCCTACTGATCCTATTGCCTCTCAAGAATGTCATTCTCAGTCTGTGCTTTTCCATATTTAATACACTGACACTATCTAATTAAGAATTATAATGATAATTAGCTTGGAAACTCTGATTAAACATGGCACACATTTAAAGTTGTCCAGGGATTGTAGAGAGTTATTAATCACTACTGGAGAAATATAAAAACACATTTCAGTTGCAGTTACATATATTTTTTTTTTCTGATAAATCCTTAAAGCTGAACTCCAGCTTTGCCATTAGTCTTGTACACTTGTGTAGGTTCCCCTCTAGTAAACAGATTCTGAATTTCACCTACTAAAGCAGACTATCTCAACCTTTTTACCCCTGGGGAAGTAATTCCCGTGTGATGAGGAAACCCTGCTTTAATCAATCAATGGGACAAACACTGTTTGCATTGGATACCAGTTAGAATAACACCCCTATACATACATCAGTCAGAATGCTACCTTTATAAACAGCCTAAAAAGTCCTCTACCCAGCTATTGCTTCAGAATCAGGAAGAGATTATCTTATGGGGGTCATAGATGCCACAGCTTAAGAAACCCTGGCACCTTCCGGATAAATCCTAGGGTTCCACTGAACCTTGGTTGAGAATAGCTGCATTAAAGCATTTTGATATTTGTTGAACTCCTACCAGTAACCAGCCCACTGCTTTATTAAGGCTGAGAAGAGTATAGGTGCACAGAAACCCACTGGTGATATCATTGGGTCTACATCCATTTTCTAAACATTTAAATATTATATTAGCATGTTGATAGAGAGGAAAGGAAACCCAGGAAAATAAATTATAAGCCAAATAAAATTCAGCTTTAAAAGTCACATATTAGTCCTATTTGTATTGTACTTTAATCAAAATGAAACAAAATATACAAACATAGCAGCCAGTCATTTCTGGCCATAAACACCATCAAACTGTTTGTCCAGCACCTTAGTGCAAATTGAGATTGTATTCTGTAGTGATTATTACACTTCATATTGAATTAATGAATTTAATGAAAGGAAAAATTTTGCTTATTACCTATTTTCTTTACCCTCACATATACACAAAGGCACATTTGATACTTATTGTAAAGATGGCCAAACACATTCCAATCCTTTTGCTCAATGTACCTGATTAAGGACAGAAAACAGTAAAAACTTAAGAAAGAACATATTACTTCATGTTCAGAAGGCAATCCATCAATTTGGATCTTTCTAATACCTATTTTTCTGTTTTTGTTTCTTTTACTCTACTTAGTTTACCCTTGCTGTACTGTGCTAAGGCCTTTATCCAATCATTCCCCAGTTAAATTAATAAACCATAATACTAACTTTGGTATAGACATACTGGACCTAATATATTAAAGCTCTTAATACCTTGTGAAGACTATCATGGGAGAACCCGGGCCATCCAATAAACCTAGAATGGATTTCCATAAAACCATTTGCTATTAGTTGTTTCCTTGATCAATTTGATCATCCAGGTTCTCCCATAACATTCTATTGAGCCTGATTTAATAAAGCGCTCCGAGGCTGGAATACATGAATGAATACATTTGCATTAGGAAACCTGGGTAATCAAGCAAACCTGGAATAGGTCTGGTCCAGGATTGGAAATATTTGCTAGCAAATAGCAAATTACTTTTAAGAAATCCATTCCAGGTTTGTTGGATTCCCCAGGTTCACTGATACAAGTGTATCTACTCCAGCCTTGGAGAGTTTTATTAAATCAGACCCATTGTCTTTACAGTAATGGTGTTTAAAACTGGGTTGCCCAAACCATTAAATACTTGCAAAACAGGTCTGACTGGCATCATCTGTGAGTTGAACACTTTCAGGTATTACAAATGCATTGTACATTTAGAGAAGTTATTAGGAAGTTATTGCATTTTTCCAGGTAAATTCTTTTTTTATAGGTAACGTTTACCTTTTGCCTAGTTTGCCTTAATGTACTTGTTTGTTGTGGTAAATACTGGGATTTGTTTAACAGCCTCAGGAGGCATAGAAAATTATCTATTACAATGACTGTTTACTTGGTTCCACTAAAATTGAAAGTAATTCCACTGGCTTGGTCCTACTATGTGTAGATAAAAATGGTACATGTAAAAAAAAAATATGATTAAACTTACCTTTCTATTTATCTTTTGCATCAATGGGTATGGCATTACCATCCTTCTGTATTGAGTCCTTTGAGTAGATTAAACATTGTGAGATTTAATTCTATTGAAATAACACATTCACCTGCTCTGTTCATAGCACTCCTCTGAAACATTAAGACACATACATTTCTTATGAATTTTCTTACCAAAAAAAAATTGTAATAATTCAAATTTCTGGAGATGGATTGAGCTTGGCCAACATAAACAGGTCTTCCATGTTAGTGGACGATTAGGTGTAAAGTAAATGTGCAGCCACATTTTTTATCTAGTTTTTATTAAAAGGTTTGACCCACTCTTGGGTATTGTAGGGGAAGGCTAGAATGCCTTTCAGATTTGTATTTTTGTCCTCTAGCCAGATACCCTCTCCCATCCGTTATAGCCATCTACTCACTAGAAAAATGAGGAGAAATTCCTCCAACAGAGCTCTGGAGTAAAATACACATAAAAGCAAGTATGTTAAAACATTGACAAACAGTGAATAAGTTATTTACATAAAAATATAAAATTTATAATAAACACTGAAAAGACTATACATCGCTTTTGAATGTTGGGAAATGACATTGCTGCCAACCTGTGTGCACTGTTTGCGCAGCACTGAATTTGTTAGGATCATTAGCAGTGCTACATGTGTTTAATTAAGCATATCTGATTGTTCCTCAAAACAAATTTAAAATAACAGTGTTATTCTGTGTTTGACAATATGCATGTTCATATCATTAAGATACAAAACCCTTTACTCAGCTGAATGAGAATACAGGTACAAAGAAATAAAAAACTTTATTTCAGAGCAGGTTTAGAAGAACATTGTGTACACAAAGGGAGCAGTTGACCGGACTGTTCTCAGTTTAATTCATTTTACTGTGAGTAATTAGATATTTGCTCCTGATCACTGTTCATAATGACAAACAGCACTGTCAAAAACAAAGAAAATGTAATTGTGGTTTAAAAAAGCATATGGTATATTGACTTTAGACTCAATATAGACAGCTGATCCCTGCATTGCAAGGTACTTGGAGAGCTCTCTTGTCATCCACTACATTAGGTAAATCCTGAAATACAAATATAATTTACTACACATTATTTGAGTAAACAGACTCTGTGGCAGATTAGTAAGCCTTGTAAAAAAGTGTTATATCAATATCATGTCTACAATGGCTTAAAGTGGGAAATTTTCTCTTACCTGTTTGATGCTGTTAATACTGAGCTATGAAGTTATGGATTTGTTGACTGATAACAGAATCCGAGTATATCAGTAAAACATTATTTTTTGAGGAAAAATATACTTTTGTTTTCCTAAAGTTTCAGTTACTAAACTTTATTATCGCTGCCATTTCCAACCATTCTTCCAGACACTTTTCCAGAATGGCCCCTTACATTTTCCCCACATAGCCTAAATTACACAATTATGTTTAATGATTTTCAGGAGTCTCTAAGATATGTGTGATTTCCCAGGTCAGATACCATGATCAGCAGGAACTTTAGGAGGCACAAGACTGGGTGACTGAACTTAACACAATTTTATCCTATTTACTAAGCTCAGAGAACATTCAATTTAACAGTTATCTTAAAATTGCCAAGATCACATTTTTAGTAAATCAGCAGAATGAAAAAAAATTTACTGTCAAAATTGTGTTAAATTTATTGTAAAAACACTGACCACATCTAAAAGTCATTGGGCTCCAATTAATATAAACTGTACTGAGCTGTGGGACCTTGTATTAGAGTTCTAAAAGCATACACCCTTCATTTATATTCGATTAAATGTTTCTCTATTTTTTTTCTAACTATTCCCTTATAAAAGCCAGTCTTCCCTTATATAATACAGTGTTTACTGTGCAAACCCTGTTGTGGTCATCTAATCTCAATTATTTCTTCATATGTGAACATTTATGACCCGTTATCCCTCCCTAGATATGTGTAAATAAATTCCAATAATTTCCACACACACTGATTTTAAGTAACTACTTACTGATTCTCAGTTTATACTATTTGAAATTCTCTTCCTAATTTGCTGAGTTCACAGAATTTGGATATCTTTCTAATTTTAAGACTAATATATAATATTTGAAATTAAATTAAAAACAAATTGACTGAATTTACCAAAAGTGAGTATCCCTAAGTTATAGGTACCTTTGGTTGTAAACATGTTTGGTAAAGTTCTCTGTTACAAATACAATGGTACCTTGGTATAAGTCCTTAATCTGTTCCAGATCCTTGGACTTATACCAAACAGGATTTATACCAAATTTTTCCCATAAGAAATAAAAGGAAAATGATTACTCCGTTCCCATGAAAAAAAAATCCTATTGTTATTGGCATATTATACATTGATGGGGCTGTATGAAAACACTGCTTAATACTAAAATACATAAATACATAAGCAATTAGATGAAATGAGATGGGAGTTATAGCACGGATTGCTCACTGAATGGTAGCAACTGGCGTACTGACGCTCGTGGGCAGTCGTGACTTTGTCTCAAGAGGTAAATAAGGGTAGCGAGCATTGTTACGACTCATTTTGACCCATACAAGTTCTAGCACAAAGGTTGAATACCAAGCAAAGGTTGTATACCAAGCAATATTTTTCGTATCCAAACAGGACTTATACCAAGTTGGACCAATTCCAAAGCGGAATTATACCGAGGTATCACTGTACTTGTTATATATACTATAACATTCATAAAATAGAAACAAATAATATAAAAAAAAATTGCTTTACACTGTAAATGTAAATAATTCTTTTATTGGAGGTTGTCTTTAAAGTTATGATATGATTCATTTCTTGCTCAAATATTTTATGCATTTTAGGAATTTTTTGTCAATGATAGTCAAGCTAATATTAATCACCTAGTGGTTGAACTTGATGGACTTATGTCTTTTTTTCAACCTGACTTACTATGTAACTATGTAAGTTATAGTTTGTCTTTAAAGTTATGATATGGTTAATTTGTTGCTGAAATATTTTGTCTTATGTATTATATTATGAATTATACCTTTTTCATATATATTGCTGTCTGAAACTTGAAGCAGACACTTGACACTGTTAGCAAAGCTAAATTAGGAAACAAATGCAAATTATATTTAGGTAACGCTGCATGAAGCTAGTGCTAAGCTTAGCTAGAAAAAAGTTAGTTCAAAATGTTGACTCCAATATATAACCCCTTTCTTTTACATTCCTTCTTAACTTTTAATTATCTCTGTTTAACTAAACAGTTTTCAGCCTAAAAAACATGATATTAGAGTGTTGGTACTGTTACCTATTTACAGTAAAGGCCATGGGGGCCCCAATGATGTTCTGTGGGAAAGGAAGTTAGGACCACACTTAGCTCATTTTAAATCATTCTAAATAAGCATAGGGATGCCTTACTTCCCTGCAGGATATCCACAGTTTATTAGGACAACAGTTATTACTGTTCTGTTTTTGGGCTTCTGGGAGGAATTAGGGAGCCGGGAAGAATTTCCTATCCACAACTCCATTCAAGATTTATCAGTAATATGAATTACTATATGAATGATATATGAAAGGAAACCTTCTCATAATATTACTGTGCCTTTAGCTGCTTTGCTAAACCATTGTCCTCAATGTTTCTAAGGTCATTAGGCTTGAAAAGTAATGTAAGGAGTTTTGATTGTACACTGCCTTTGCTTGTTGCACTCTTTTTCTTTGTGACTTAGAAATGGTGGAACCCAAAGATTACCAGACAACTAATATTTGCAGAAAAGGTTATATTGGCAGCCTACATACTTCTCTTACTACAGATTTTCTTGAATTTATATTTACAAAGCCATGGCACTGCTTAGTTAACCCATAGATTTTGCCCACTCGCATGATAACTATACCATGTTTCAGGCCAAGCTTGTGGTCCAGTAGTGGTTCTTATATGAGCACAGTATGAGTGGTCTATGGAGGATACAAATGAAATCTGCCCCCTAAAACGTGTTAAAGTCAGTCAGTAAAGTCATTATAAAATTAAAGGACTGTCCTGGCATATTTTTCTGCCTAACAATAAGTACATATGGTTCTTCCAACAGTTTTGGAACATACATATGAAAGCACAATGCACCATCCTATTAAATAACACAAGCATACAGAGTTAAGAAAAAATAATGAAACTGCATGATGTGACATTTAGTAACTATCCTAATAAGTTTCAATCTATGTCTGTTGCTGCATTTTAACCAGCAAACCCTTTTCTATTTTTGATGTATGTTAGTCATATGGGGAGATTGTTACCAAGGACTCATTAAAAACATTTAGTTTTTATGTTTACAATTCTGCACTTCTCGCTATCTGGCTTCTTTAGAGTTCTGTAACTGTTTGCTAATTGATGCATATTTTTTATGGCTAACACATACTGGAAATAAACCTACTTTCAACTAAAGCTACGTACACACTTCCAATTATTATCGTCGGAAAACGAACGACGAACGTTCCTGCACGATATATATGAACGATCGTATAGCACCGATCCTGCACATAGAGGTAACGACACGATCGTTCGTAGATATTGTACACACAATAGATACGATCGTTTAAGCGATAGAGGAACTATGTGCACGACAGGAAAGTGAACGGACGTTCGTTCATCACGCATGCTCTGACCATGAACGATCAACGAACGACCGTACACGAACGATGTTCAACGATCGTCGCCCAATCCGATCCGCCGGTCCGGTCGTTCGTTTCCAACAATTTTCCTCGTTCGTCGGCGTCGTTGGTTACTTTTTTACCAACGATTTTTTGCCCAATCGATCGTTCGTCGTTCGATTGGAACGATAAAAATTGGAAGTGTGTACGCACCTTAACTTTGCAGGTAAATTGGAATTCTATTTAAATTTTTTATGCTGTGCTTCCATTAGTTTGTCTACTAGCTTTATATAATTAGGTTTAGGTACACCTAACGCACAGATTAGAACATATACTGTATTACTACAACAGCAAAAACCAGTTTTAAATGTATATGAGGTCACTAAACATTAAGACTGAGTACAAGATACTTTTCAATAGCAAATTTTAATACAGTAGTTTCCACGGATATTAGATAATAGATATTGCAAGCAACGATTTTTGCCTAGCTAACAAATGGGAAACAGTTATAGTTCACTTGAACACGTATATTTTACTTTGTCAGGCATATAAACAAAAAGATGACCAAAATTCTTTTTAAACTAATGTTTATTACTGAGGGAGATGTGTTTAAAAAGAAAAATAAAGCCACACAAAAGTAATTCATGGCCAACCCCTTATTTGGACGGGTTGGACATTGAGCAAATCTGGCAACCAAATGTAGAACACCTATGTGTTTTGTTGGCAGCACAAAAATATAGTAATATTGTATTGGAAATATATGGCAGACATCTAACTTGGCTTGAGATGCCAAGAGGTATCTGGTCTCTGACTTCTCTATATCTTTTATATATATCCTGTATATTGAAATAGGAATGGAGGCAGTATTCAGTACGTTTCCATAGCACTATAAGTGAGAATAAATTGTTCCCATCCAAGTATTTACATTTTGAAACTGATGTAAATTTTTAACTTCAAAAATTGCAGTGTAAGTAGAATACAAATTTCTAAATGTAATGTTTTGAGGATAACAGTCAAAACATAAAATATACCTAATATAGTTACTAACTTTGTTAAAGTCTAACAATCGTGAACAGTGATATTGTAGTTTGTATTTGCTAAAAGTGAGATTCTAGCCAGGGTTAGCTGAATTTTTAAAAAAGCTTTGCTTAAATAATGATTTTAAATGATGTTACCAGGACTCAAACAGATTGGTAGTAGTCATAAAACCAACATTGTTTATTGGCAGAGATCATAAAGACTGAATTTAAAGATAAACCGAGGCATACCATAGGGGGGCCTTGCTGTCTCTAGAAGCTGTGCTGTACTGCATTTTACTAGTATTGGCCTCAAAGCAAATGTACTTATGAGTAGACTGATGGTTTTAGTAGCTTTTTTTAGTAGTATGATATCTAGGGTATTTATGATGGTCCTATTTAGAAACCTAACACACAACGAGACAAACGTGGTAATTCACTATGCCCAAACATGTAGTTTCTGTAGTTCAGTTTATATCCCAGACTTTCCAGTTTAAACTGATCCAACTCAAAATATGTTTTGCCAAAGTAAATGCGACTGTGAACAATGTTAAGGACATGGATGATTTATTGTACAACTGAAAGAGACCTTCGCATAAGGAACAAAATGTACTAAACTAGACTGTTTTGTTATTTTAAGCTACTATTGTTTTGTTTTGTGTTTCTGTCTGTGATAGGGCATTAGCAAGATTGCCTAACTTTCACTGTACAGCATGTTCATATCAGGTAAAAAAGATCATTTTTTTAGCAGAGTAAGAAGAGTTGCATTCATTCGGCTTTGGTTATATCTAAATTTGCAATTTACTAATCATTTTGGAATCTAAATTCATTTTCTGTCATATGATATTTTATAGTAGTTTCTAATAATAATAAATTATAGTTGCAACCATAAACTAATAGAGAAGAAGGGCTCATAAAACGTTACTACATTTTTGTCACAGAAGTAAGGTGGAGCACTGCTACTCTAAACCTATCAATAGACTATTGATAAAGTTAAACTCTGAAAACAAGCCAACATATTGTATGTGAGTACCTTAGTGAAGAACCTGCTAGATGAGCCAGTTAGCCCTTTTATTTCTGGGTCTCTGAGCTTCGAGAGAACAGCGATGAGCAGCCATCTGTCCTTGGCAGTAATGGCTCTATCAGGATGGATGATCTTCTTGGTAATTGAAATTTGTCCTTTTTAATTTTCCACACTGGCTAATTAACTTATTTATTTGCAAACAAACAGGGCAATGCACCATTGTGTCAGATTATCTTATCACAATCAACAACAAAAAATGGGTGTCTGCTTACATTTTTTAGCCTACCAGACCTCTGGTTATGTCAAAATGTACTTTTAAATAGTTAAGATTTTCAGATTGTTGCAAAGCAGTAACTAAATTGTCCATGTTATCAGCCTTGTATTTTGTATAAGGCACATTGAACACAATTTTCTATCATTGCACCACATTTTTATTCTAAATTACAATATATATATATATATATATATATATATATATATATATATATATATATATATATATATATATATATATATATATATATATATATACTTTACATGTTAGGCTGTATTATATGTGGGGCAAAAATGACTTTTATCTTCTGAATTGTATGATCTATTGTGAATTGATGCCTGAATTGATGATTGTAAAATTCCGATGTAACATCAAAATAATATAAATATGAAGAATAAAAGCACATATATTTTCTAAAAGGCAAGCAAAGCTTGCTTTAAAAAAGTTGGGTCCGCTGCTTTAAAAGCCATGGACATGGAAATAACTGACTATTATAGTATTTCTTCCACAGAGTGTAGCTTGTTCACAGATTTCCAGGAAGTGAAATGGCTTTGATGTTTCTATTGTAAGCCAATCCACCATCTAAAAATTCATGTTTTTGCTTGCAGAGAGTGAAGAGGTTTACCAACAGCAGATCCTGTCAATCTCCTGCATTGTCTTCGGCATTGTAGCTGTGGGTTTGATTTGTGCCGCCTTCTACTGCAGGACAAAGTAAGATGTTTGGTTTTAGGAGTTGTGATAGAATGTGAGTTCATATAAAGTTCTGTCTTTTTGATACAAATTAATTTTTGTATTGAAATGCTGGATAGTTTTTCCTGGGGGAGGAGCATTCAGGACTGACCTTTACGTGTTCATAGTGCACCAACTTTACAATATGTTTAAAATAACAGACTATTATGAGAAATAATGTAGGACTGGAACAATGCTATGATGATGTTGTAGTTAACAACTGTTTTCCTGAAAAGGGCATAATTGCCTAATATTGGCAAAACTGCTGCTATATGTTATGATAAATATTTCATTACAGATTAAAATGGACTAGTAGCCTACCTAATTTGTTAAAAAAAAAATACATTTAAAACAGTCTACACCCTTTATGAATAGTTGCTCCTTTGATTTGGTGGAAAGTGCATCGAACTGAGTACTAATGTAAATAGAGAAATAGATAAATTAAAATATTTAGGTATATATATGTTTTACTATCTGAATATGTAATTCTGATCGGACAGTCTTATAATTCATCAAACTCCACTGCACAGCCAAGTAAGTAAGTCAGCTGCCAACTGGCAAGAAGTTAGCAGTGGTATATTCATTCTTTGGTGAACGGTCTGAAAGTCAGCAAATCTGCACCAAGAAAATAGATATTATTTCTATATTTATACAATGTAGCTAAGGGAAGTAGAGAAAAAGACTTCCTGCTGTAAATGAAAAACACTCTGCATTAGAGATAACACTGGGGTTGATTTACTAAAGGAATTTAGGTTTTTTGTTTAGCAAAGTAAATAATCACTCTGCAAAGAATAATTCAATTCGTCTAATGGGTGAGGTAACGCTTTGCTGACTTCTGCCAACCAATTGTGTCATTGACTTGTTGAGATGAGTTTCACTAACTTCATTTGTATTTTTCTAATGGGAAGCAATACTTACATTTTATAAAACATAAGCAATAATATTCAAATTAATATGCAATAGGAGAGATTCAAGTGCAGGAAATAAAAACAATATATAATAATCCAATCGAATGCAACTGTTCCCTTAGGAAATGGCACAGACACAATGCTTACATTTTGTCTCAAAAGCCAGGGAACCTATGGGCACAGACATATGAAGTTGGCCAATACCAGAACTTGACTGGAGTATTTTAAAGGGAATGGTTAAAGCAAACTTTTATTAAGGAGAAAGTGTAGCATATAAGTTAACTGTTGTATATCGGGTAGGGGGAAGAATGAGTGGGTGGCACCCCACTGCGCTCTCTCCCCTCCACTACCATTACAATTGTTCGTGGATCCACCAGAACAGATCCATGAACAACGAATGATGAGCGCTGTACACACGCCAGATTCTCCTCCAATATCAGCCCTTAGGTGATTATCGGACGAGAACCATCTGACGTGTGTACGTAGCCTTAAAGGAGAAATATTTATATTTGTGTAGATGAAAATTTCTGCTTTGGCACTGTTTAAGTTTATGATCACAAAAATATTGGCAGCAAGGCTCAAAAAAAGTGATATCACTTCCGAGGATTCTAGCTGTTCCAAAGCAAATACTTCTATGAGTCTCATAGTGTTTACATGTCTCCACAAAATAAATTTACTAAAGAACTTAGAGTTCATCTTTAACATTTCCAGAAGCTAAGCCAAGCAAGAAAATGTCAATACTCATATAAAGTGCATTGCAACTACATTGCATTTTCACAATCAGTTATATTCCTTACTATATGCTGTATTTGCAAATTGATCAAGGGAAGTGTGGAAATTAATAATGGAACTCTTAACTACTTTCCTTTAGGGATTGATTTACCAAGGTCTTGATCTCAGTGTGCCGATTTTTTTCTTGACTTTGGAAATCCAATTTGCATACATGCTGAATATTTAAATATTATAGATATTAAAAAGATCAAAGAGTATGAAGTTGTTTGCCTGGACAATTCATGGAGACTTCAGTTTTTAGATAAATGATCTAATAAGTTTCCCTTACGGCACATTCTTGAAAAACACCATATAGGATAATTTGTAAAACAAAATCTTATCGGGACATTTTATGTTTGCACTTCTTTTATAGTTTCAGAATATTTACAATATATTTCTTCTAAATCCCATGTAGTTTAGTGCTTTACTATTTTGTAGTATTGCGAGGGCATAGTAAGTGTGTCCCCTTGTTGGTAAAGGTACAGATTGGGCAACTAATTTTCTCCATGAATTGAAAAAAAATACATATATATTTGCAAGTGTAGAAATTTGGGGTAAAGTGGGGATGTGGAAACATGTCTCAAGTGAAACAATGAATGTAGTTTTTCTGTAAATCTACTAAAATGTAAAAGCATGTGTCTAGAAAAGCATTTTTAAAGCCATCCACCAACTTTACAAATTAAGTTAAAGTGCAACTTCAATTTTAAAACACTTTACTGTGGAAAGAAAGATAAGGAGACTTATCTGCCTGTTCACAATCTTCTGTTCAATGCAAACTGCTCTGCGTATGCACAGCTCAGTTTATGATCCCAACATACCCCGGTGCAGTGAATAATGGAGTTATGTCATATTTGCCTGGCCAATTACGGTGGAGGAAATGTTTAATTCCACTTTAATTGCACAGGTTTTAAAAATAGTATTGTGCCCAAAAATATATGTGTTCCCAGTGGTGGAAATACTTTTTAATCAGGAAAAAAAAATGGGCAATGCAAAGTGGTGGATATGAACCATATTTTTTTTAGACTGCTTTGGCAAGGGCCAGAGAAAGAAGGAAAATGCTAGCGATGAAATGTATCAAATAAAGTTTTACCCTTTGTGTAGCTGGGCAATAGTGTATTTTGCACCTGCATTAATGTTTTGCTAATGTGTTTTGCTTTCTTTTATGAATTTATATTTATTTTTTTCAAATAAATCTAAATCTTTTCAGATTCGTGTAAATCTTTTCACGTGAATCTTAAGCATAGTTTATTTACCTTCAGAATTCTAAAAATTTATGTAGAATTGAAAACATGTTTCTGCAACACTTGTTATTTAGAATGTTTATTATTAGTTCCTAAATTGAAAGTATTTGCCTCATGTCTCAATCGGCCTTAAATTGATTCATTTATTAAAATACTGTTTTATCTCTTGCACAGGTTTATGTACACCCAATTACTCAAAAATATAATTTTTTTCTGTAAAGAACAATCAGGTGAAAATGGCCCTGGCTGTTAGTTCAAAAATGTATATATATTTTACCTGTTCAATCATTATAATATTTGATGACCTGGTTAGGGCTCTTTTGTCACAGAAAACGTGTATTGGATGACTCTTTATAAAAGGAGAAAGTAAAATATTTTGCACTAATCAACATCTTATTTACATGCCCAAATAGACATGCACATGTTTGTTTGTTTTTTCTGTTTAGAAGACAAACAAAAATAATCCAAGAGCAGCTGAAAGAAACACAAAATGGGAAAAACTATAGTCTTCACGCATCCAGTTTGCTAGCAAAGGCAAAGAGCTTTGGAGAAAATAGAGTACAACTACATAATGTAAGTATATCATTTTTTTCATATTCACGTATGTTGTTTTGGCTCAGTGTAAACTAAGGGTGTCAACCTACAGCCCGCAGGCCACATTCGGCATGTGGAGCTTCCAGATCCGCCCTCTCCTCATACCCCCACTGGTCGGGCGCACGCATCTCCTATGTTCCTTTATTAGTTTGAGCTACCAGGAGAGGGAGCTTCCTGAGCATGCTCAGTATGATCTTTCTTAAAGTGGGCGTGTACTTTAGACCTGGCAATCAGCTGTGGCTGCTCTCCACCCACCTTGTACTGTGAGATAATCCCAGCAGCAGCATGAGAGCTGTGTCTGTGTCCATGCAGCTGTCACTATCCCCATGTATAAACCTTCAAATCTCCTTCACTAATTATCATACAAATGTGAAATTTTCAGGGTACCAAGGGGACCCTGAGAGCTGTTACTAAACATAACAAATTGCCAGATACAGGGTCGCAAGCATAAAATCCAAACAGTCTTGGTTGTTTTCACATTAAGAGGGGCTATTTCAAGGTCAGGGTCCCCAAATGCATGTTGAGGACCACCTTGGGGACACTCCTATGGAAATGAACATTAGAGTACTGCCAATTAACTGTGTGTTGCGGTGCCCCATAAAGTTCACAAAAATTCAAGGCTGCGTTCAGACTGATGATGATGATGCGATGGGGTTACCCCTTTGTCATGCCATGGAACCCTGGCTTGGGGGAGACGCTCAGTAACACTCCTAGGGTCAAAACATCAGAGATGTGGTGTGAGCAGCTGATGGAGTGCCTGTTACATATAGCTGAACACTTTCCTTCTGTGAACCCTAAATTTTCAGGAACAGGAAGATGTAGGGAACTGAAGGTGTAGCAGTAAGAACGTGTACCCCTTGGCTCTCACAGGAATTGTATTTCCTCGAAAATATTCATTGCAGAGATTTTGGGGTACAAAGAAGGTTAGTGCCCCCCTATAACTGACAGGACACATTGTATGGTGTAGTTTCTGCTCTCTGATACAGGAATGGTGAGTGGGGAGTAATATATGATCGGCCAGCATTGTATGATATACTTAGTTTTGTATATTTTATTAATAAAATGTTGCATTAATAAAATGAGCATCAAATGGTGAGTGCAGAAATTCTTGATTTGTCTTTTATTTGGTGCATATACATTACGTTAAGTAGAAAAATGTAATTTAAATTAAAACTTTTGAATGTCAATAGCAGCCCCCAGATGAAAAAAAGTTGGGCACCACTGGTTTACACAAATGGTTGTGAAGTGGTGTGGCTGCTGCTTCTTAACATCGTGTTATCAGATGACAATAACCATGCGGGTGTTTGTCCATAGCAAATGACAAGCACAGGCATCTGCTAAAAAAAACGCTATCAAATGGAAGATCCTGCTAGTAGTGCCTGAGAATGTATGATCTACAATAGTGATTGAAGAACACTTAGCAACAGTCTACCAAAACCACCTCTGTGAACAATTGCTTTGAATGACAGAGCAGTCAATCAGCTGTTAATAAGCTATCAACTAGCCAGTATTCCAATCCTAAAATGCTGAAGAAGTGTCTAACTGAACCAAGCCTTACTATACCAGTGAATGTTTTCTAACTGATCTACATAGGAGTTCTTTAGAGTAAGATAACAAATACTTCAATAAATCAAAGCACCCCTAATTACCACAAGCATATGTAAAATATTCATAAATATGTTACACTCTATTTTGATAAAGAACCATAAAAAATATATAAAGTTGTTTGAAGACAGTAATTGTACGTCTTACCTGCCCTATTTGCTAGATGGTGATATTTTATTTCTCCGTCTGCTCAAATGTTCTACAACATCCTTATTGTTAATTTAAAGAATAATCAGTATCTGTCAATGTAATCTATTTTTACATTTTGATATGAGCTGACATTGCACTGTCTGTAGTACTGAAAAAATGAATAACATCTACAAAGATGTGGATTTCGGCTTCCCATCCTGTGACAGCACAATTACATTGTCTTCAGCAGCATATAAAATCACATCTCTCAATTTTCTATTATGTTAGTAGGTTATATCAATATTTACACACACCTTTTCTACAGGGACTGAGATCTGTTTAAATAAAGGTTCACATTCAGTGTTTGCAGTTGCCTTATTTTATACTAAACTATAATAAATAATAGCCTTTTTAAAATCTTATAACTAAATCTAGACATTTATAAAATTGAATCTTAAAAAAAAGCTATACAGTAACATATATATGAAATATCAATAGTTAGGAGACAGTATAGCAAATAAATTGAATGTTGTACATTGAGCATCACATATTGCCTGCCCTTTTCCCTGGCACCTTTATCCACCACTGAAGTGAGAATATCAGGTACTTTCAGTATTAGGGCATACATTTACACCCTTCTGCCTCCCATATTGGCAGGTTGAGGGCTGCTAATATTATAATGATTATTATTATCTTGTATTTATATAGCGCTGACATATTACACAGTGCTTTACAAAGCCCATAGTCACATCACTAACTATCCCTCACAAAATAATGCCAGAGCCATATGTCATTAACAGTCTTAGGACAATTTTGGAGGGAAAATTTAAAATATCAATAGTTTTATTGTATGTAGAAGCAAGGCATGGGTCATATGGCCCACCCTAGGAATATAAACACTACTTGAAGATCTATATAATATCTATATCATATCTATTAAGTGCTACATCCCACACCTTTTGGATTGTAAGCGCTTCTGTGCAGGTTCCTCTCCTTCTTTAGTGTCATTGTTTGTATCTGTCAATTCAACCCCTATTTAATGTACAGGGCTGCATAATATGTTGGCACTATATAAAAATTGATTATGAATAATAATAATAATAAAATTAATAATTTATGAATTTATATCCATATAGCATTTTTGTTGATTACATTCAGCTACTCTGATTAACTATATTAACTTACTGTAACTAATTAACTTTAATAATTCATTAATAGTTATGTATGAAAATTGTTTTTCTTTAACATAAAATACTTTTAGAAGCAATGCCATACAATTTGAAGGTAGCCTTAAAAATGGTGAACGTAGACCTTAGGCTCTTGTTTTTTTTTTCCAGTATACAAAGTCAGAGTGCAATCCCGAGCCAATAAGAGAGAATGTCATGGAATCCAGCTTCTCTGAAACGCAACCGTTCTCAGAGTCTGCACAGGCGGACAGAGGAAGTCAGTCAATAAAGCATCATCGGTAAGAACGTGTGGCAGTCTAAATGAGTTTAAAGAGGTGTTTAAAGCTTTTATGCAATGTACCTTTTACAAAACTTGAAATGTAACTAAATCTATGTAAAAAATGAGGATACCAACTTTGCCAAAAAGGTTGAATGCCAGAGATTGTAAATATAGGAATCTGTTAAATCCATTTGAAATCTGCAGCAAATGTACAGCACATATGGACCTAATAGTGGTCAGGGTAGTCAGTCTTGAGATTCAACTTTTTTATACACAAATCTTCTATTTTATGTGTTTTACTGTGCATACAGTTCCTACATCACAAAACAAGAATACAAGCTGTGATCAAAAGATATGTGATTCCTGCCGCTGATTGGCATCCATTGGATAGACAGGATCCTTAATACGGGAAGAAGAGAATCTAACCTTAGTAACACTGTATGATAAATTTCAACATTTCTGTACACACAGTCAGTTATAAGCAATGGTTGAGAGAAGCAGTGTTTTAAAGTGTGCCCTAAATCATCAGTCACGAACAACGCATTAACATAAAATTGAACTCCAAAAAAAAAACGTGACATGTTAAAGTGAGTTTATAGTGATGCTGCAGTGAACATGAAGATGGTTTACAAGTGGTTTGAGCGATTTCATAATACCGGACTTGACCGAAGATGAGGAGAGATCAGGTCATCCTGATCAAAAACCCAAGAGAATGTTAAAAGACTAAGCAAATGTATCTGATTAAGCAAATGATTGACTATTGGGGACATTTCTGAACATCACTTTTTTTGGTTCAGTTCAAAACGAATAAGTGTGAAATTTGTTCCACATGTTTTGATGGTCTAACAAAAGCAACAGCATTTGTCAGTTGCAATGGAGTTCGTCATTCACTATGGATTTGGCACTATGCAACCTCTGGCTCTTCCTTCAAGTCAAACTGGCCATGATGAGGCAGCCATGACAGCACAACAAAAGACATTCAACAAATGGGACATCAAGAACTGCTTCAGAAAGTGACAAGAAAAAATGGGATAATTGTTTGAAAGAAGTAGGGAGTATTTTGAGTGGGATTAATGGCAATGTGTCTCTCACTGTAATTTTTTTTAATTTAAATATTTGCAGTATTTAAGACACTTGAAACAGAAAACGAACCTAATATAAAATGCATTGTCTTATTACAATATCAAGACTAGGCATACAAAAGACAAAACTGACCCTGCAAAACAGTACACTCTAAGGAAGGGATTACAGGCACTTTGTTTACCCCAGTTCCTGGTGGCTGTTACTAAGGGGTGGATTTTAAAGTGAATAGTTTTTAATGTACATGCTGCTTCCAAAGCAATTGTATATGGCAAAAGTACTTCCATAGCAGAGGGTATGAAATGATGGAAAAAGGCTAGGCAAAGACTGGAGAATTAAAATAGCAGTAGTATAAAAAAAAAAAGTCATAGTGCCAGTACATGCATCGCACATAAACTTAATTTAGGCAATAACACAAGTGCTTCCTAAACTATCCATATACCGCGCAATATTTTCCAGGTGATCAGTTAGATGACAGATTTTACCCAAAATGTGTAAAATTGATTGAGTTTGACAGATTGTTGAGCAGAATTCCAACCAAGGATTAATCAAGTCATTTTGATTTTTATTGATTGGTTAACCATCTTATTAAAATCTCAAACACTTTTTGTATAACACTTCTTTAAAAGCAGGAGTCTGACATCTAGAGCTTTAAATTCTGGAAAAAAGGAAACGTGTGTGATTAAAGACCCAACAGGTCCAGGTAATACCAAGCACGGCTAGGTAACCGCACATGTGGGTAACATCTTTGTATATGTGGCTAAAGCTGTACAGGACTAAGAAATATAGTTGATGGTCAATGCAGACCTGAAGGGTTAAGAAGGAAAAGTAAAAAGGTGTATGAGCAAGGCAGGAAATATTAGGTTTGTAAGTCTTTAAAAGACGTTAAAAAAATTGGAAGAGCCGGGACACTGGCTTATTTATTCAAATGGGAACTATAGCATTTAGGTATCACCCAGACAATGTATCTGTTTAGTACATGTTAACTTAGTATAAAATCACTGACAAAATACCAGCTAATGATATAACTAACATAAATTGTTTTAATATCACAAATTAGGAACACTACACACTGTAATAATATTTGTATGCTTTTATCCTTTGTTCTTGTATACCAACATACTGAAAATTGTCAATTGTGAACAAATGGTATATAAATGTGATATGTTTTATAGTATGATGGGTGTCCTTTGATGTCATCAAACATATTTTACAGTAAAGCAAATGGCATACACTGTAATGAAAAAAAACTGTGTTTTCAATGACAGATGTCAAGTCTAAACCCTTTCATCTTATAACCTTTTTTCTCATCACACAGCTATTTCTTCAACAAACCTCCATACCAAAGGTTGTGTACTTGTTATCAATGATATTTAAAATATGCTGGCTTGTATCAAAGGCTTACATAACTGTAAAAGAATGAGATTATTCAAGTGTTGAGGGAAAAGAGCCACAAAATAGTAAACTGATTGTTTAGTGAATTTCAAGGGTTAGTCAACCCAAGTGATGTTTTAGTCATAGATGGAGCCTGGTGGGATAAATCAGATACTGCCCTTTGATTTTGCCACAGGAGCTCCCAGGTCATATCCACAAGCTTCTGTGTCTGTTTTACTTACCTTTGATTGTTGGCATGTTCCTTTTCCTTTTGGATGGACTATACCTTTAAGTAGAATGTATCTATTTTGATATGCTTTGATAGCATCTCTTAACACCATGAGAACAAATGACTTCCTAAAACATCCTAAAATTCACCAAAAGAATGTGGTGCAGTACAAATAATTTAAACAAAAATATGTAATATTATAGTTATACAAGTTACTAGCTATGTAAGTAATGTCATATTTATTAATAAAAGTGGTAACAAAGAGAACAAAAATCATTTCTAAAATGTTCCTTAAAAAATTTCCTTTTTAAGGAACAACATGGTTTAGGGTCCAGGAGTTCAGGAATTATTAAACAAAAACTTACAGAACCACCACAGCGCAAAAGAAGTAATGTCACAATCTATCTCCCCTTCCTCCTAGAGAGGTTGATTGATGGCTTTGATGGATTGATGTTTCTTTGTGTCAGACCTGTTGAGAGTTCAGCAGTTCAGATCTTCTTTATGTGTTCTGTGATTACATTGCATGTTACTAGCTTAAAGCCACAACAGTGACCCCTCTCTTTAGACTGCATCTTTTGAAAAAGAAAGGAAGGCAGCTGCATCATATGACTGAATTTTAAATAAATTATTTTTATACTTGGAGATTTTTAATGCATGTATTATAGTATTAATATTGTTTTAATTGTGATTATTTTGTTTTACATTCCGACACCAAATAGCCTAATTTTTCTTTATGTTTAGAACCGAATGTATGAAAATACATATCATTAATAGTGTTGTTTTTGCATGTAATGTAATTTGCAATACTAATATAGTCATTAATAGTCTTTAGTATAAAATCAACTCTGAAAAATGCTGATAGTTGATAGAATACCTGCTATTATTTATACTTCCAGCACCATCTTCTGTCCCATTCATCCCATGCTGCCACTATTTCTCAAAACTCATATACAGCTACAATGCTTGATCTGTTCAGCTAGGAGGGGACATTTTGGGTGTTTTTACAGGATTTCAGTTTTCTTTGGTTTTGAAGGTGAAAAAATGTAACTCCTGATATCTGAGTTACTTTCTACTAACTACTGCACTCTATTTATCTCTGCACTCTGCATTGCTTCCAACTGGCCTCTGGACTGTTACACACAATGACTACAAGTCATTACTGCTTTACCTACTCTTGTCCCGTGCCCTCTACACTAGATTCTTCTGACTTTTGCACTCTGACTTTTTTTTACTACCGAACTCAGCATTCTGATTTTTTACTCCTGCCCCGTGTACTTATTATGGCACTCTGCACTACATATCACTGATTTCTGCACTATGCGTTATTATTATTATTATTATTATTATTATTATTATTACTTGATTCCACACAAATCATTTTCTAACAGAACCATGCTAAACAAACACAGGAGATTAAAATGTGCTCCCTTTGTTTCTAAGAAAAAGGCACCTCATTTCCCTGGTAACCAGGAGGGGGCATCCCAGCAGGGCAGTGGCTTGTGGAGTAGAGCCGTGTTTAAGAACATAGCATGACTCCTAACGTGGGCTAGTGAGAGTTGTAATAGTTTAGACAAAGGTTACCAGCAAAAATGGACTAAGGTTGAACATTATTAACTACAAATGTACTGGGACAAATTTAGGTTTCCTAACCCTTGAGTACAAGTAATAGAACAGAATGTGCTTTTTGTTCAGTGGATGTAAATATTCACTTTCTGCAGAGGAGTGCAGCAGAAGTGATAACAGACTGTGATTTAAATGTTTAGCAGTTATGAATTGGCTAAACAGTTGCTTGATCTTTATTCAGTATCATGCACCAGAATGATGATGCCAAAGATGCAGATTGTAGGGTGATGCATAGAAAAGGCAGAGCTGCAGAAGGCAGGCATAGCTTGAACAGGAGACAAGTAGCATTGGTATGTCATGTATGCAATCTATATGTATAACACCTTTAGAATTAAATACAATCTACATAACTACAGAGGGACATTGTATTCCCTGTTTATTTACAGCATTGTGTGTGTTTCCTAATTACAGCTCTACTTTACGTAAACAAAACTAATCAGACTATTTTTAATAATATTTTTTAATTGTATAATGCATGTTGTCATTATCATAACTCTATAGTTATTTCATTTAATTTCACTGTTTTGCTGTTAGCTAAACGATGGCAAATTGGAAAGATATTAAGTGATTCCAATGTGTTTGATGTGTAGGAACCTTTCGACATGCTGTAGTCCCAGCCAAAGGAGTAGAATGTTGCAAAGAAATGCCTTTCGGAGAACTCCCCCTCTGCCCAGAGGTCGTCTCAATGGGATTACTGGACCAGCATATCAACAGCTGGAGGAGCCTGGGCTTATAGATCAGGACACAATACCTTGCCAAGGGTAGGTGATGAAAACCACTAGAGCGTGAAAATGCAATATCAATCTCAAGATTAAAAAAAGAAGAAACGTATCTGCTTTAATCTGTCTTGTGAGCATCTAACTTCTCATGATCCCAGAGCATGAAAAATTTAAATCAGAGAAATATTTTAAACATAGACAGCTTTAGGAAATGGTGCTTTATTTTTCAAATGGTGCAATAGTGCGATTCTTTCATTCTATTTTTTAAAACTTTTAATTTTACTATTTGTCATTAACTACTTTAGGTGTTGGTAGTTTCTATATTAAGAATAAGATATAATTTATCATAATTTATACTTTAAAGAAAAGGTTTATCCAAAACAGCACGCTACAGTTCATTTACATGTTGCACCCCCCCTCCCCCACAGGAGTCTGGATAGACTAAAAAGTTTTCCAGTTTTTCCTCCTCCATACCAGTGGTTACACCCTCCAGGTACAGGACCCAGCAACACCAACTGACCTACAAATATTGAATTTTAGTCTTTGCAGATATTGAATTACAGTCCTTGCAGGGAAAATTGTTAGTATATAGTGTCAGAAAGTACAATACCTCTCCAGGATACAAAATAAGGTTTTTCAGTTCCTTCAATTCTCCTTTGAATCTGATCTTCATTAAACAGGGAGGGATGGGGAAACAGCTGCCAAAGAGGGAATATTTGTTAGTCTTCTGGACAGAGATAACAATCCCAACGAAGAGGAAGCTCTGTAGCACTAAAAGATGAGAGTAAAACACTGTGAAAACTACATGACCATTCACAAGGGGATATCACACCAATGTGGTTACTTGTACAATAACTGCAGGACATTTTTTACTGCTTAACATACGGCAATGCCTAGTCTAACTCCACATTCTTCACCTATACCCAAGCCCCTGCTTAGTCTCAGAAGGCTAGTTGTGCTATCTCAGCACTTGGTTGCCCCCAGGGCTTATCCTTAGAACAAGAATTTGATGGAAGACCAGCAGTCTACAGAACTAAACAGGGCCAATAGGTATTAAATACCAAAACAAAAGACAGAAGCAGGTTTGGGTCAAGCCAAAGAGCATATAAAGGATACAAACAGCCAGGCCAGGTATCCAAGGTTAAAGAGAGTTACAGGTTGAGGTCAGAGCCAAAGGTCATACACAAGACCAGGGAACCAAAAGAGGCATCCAGGAGTAGGGCAAAATTATAGTCACAAATTAGGCAAGTGTCAGTCCTAAGTGACTAGAAGCCAGGCAGGTCAAGGTTCATAATGTTTGAAACAAGAAGGTAGCACAGACTTAGCAGAACCCAATACTATCACAAGCAAAGTGGATGGGGCAGGTGCAACTTTATTTAGCCACTGGCCACTTGGAAACAGAGGGGTATGGTCGGGGTTTGATGAGTGACTAGGCAACACAATGACTGTATGTGAGCATGTCCCATGTGATTGGCAGCAGGATATTTTGCGGGATATGTGCCTGCCCCATGCATGCTCTTACATTGAGCCATCACTGGCTACCTGACCAAGTTACTGGATGGCAGAGGACAGGTGAATCAATTCTTACAATCTGTTGAGATTTTTGTCTGCCTTTCATCTTTTTGTTTAAGCTGATATTGCACCGATGTCACAAATTACTACTATATAAGAGCACCACAATGTTGTATGTAGGTTAAATAAAGTTATGGGGATGAATTTGTTAATTTCTGAAAAATAAGATGCCGTGTAAAACTAGTCCAAACATTTTGCAGCTACATTGGCTAACATTCGTAGAAGATTGGCACTCATCCCTTATGGTAATACTGTTTACTTATAAAACTCAGATTACATGCTTAAGAAAGTAGAGAAGTTACTTTAGGGGCATAAAAGCTGGCAGTGCATTTCCATGCCATATTTGAAATTCAATTTGCTTTTTCCAACCCCCTAGGGAAAGTAATTTCCCTTTGCACACTTTACTTCCCAAGCAAAAGGAAAATCACTTTCCCCAGGGGGTTGGAAACTGCTTATGATGTTTGAAATATCCTAAATTAAATTAAAATTTCAAATTGCAACAGCCAGTGTTTGAGTTATAGCTATAAACTAATGTAAAACTCTAAAACAGGGTGATCAAACTTCTTTTGTCATTGCATATTTCAGTATCAAAACATGTTCTCTTGTTATTCTCCAAAATAAAAGAAAGAAGCCATGATTTATCTTGGGGATAGAACTAGAATGACCACAGTTTAAAAGATTACAAAATATATTGTGACATTACTGCACATAAAAGGAATGCAGCTGTCTTATGTAGCATAGCCAAGAAAGCAATTACAGCTAAATTTGTGCACCAATTGTTTCATTTAAATTGGGCAAGCACAAATAGCAAAATATTTAACACTATGCAATAAAATATTAGGGTTTTGAAGTGGTTGGTATTCCAAAGGCTACGTACACATGTACAACAATTGTCATTGAAAACGAACGATTGACGACCGATCGGCCTATAATCTTTAACAAAAAAAGTGCACAACGACTGGCCAATGACGCAGACGGATGAGGAAAGTTGCTGGAAATGAACGACCGTTCCTGCGGATCTGATTGGGCGATGATCATTTGCAATCTATTTTGTGTATGGTCGTTCAGTGATCCTGGATGGTTCTGCAGTACACTTTAACTAGTACACGTCACTACCTGCATTGTTCAAACGATCATATCTAGTGTGTGTACAATATTGGTAGATTATATTTGAACAATCGTATCCTCACAGCATGTACAGAATCATGCACTATACAATCATATTTTATTCTGATCCCACTTTATCCCCAAAATAATCGTGCATAATCGTTGATCGGTTATCAATCATTCATTTTGCAACAACAAATAATGCACGTGTGTATGTAGCCAAAGTAAAGAGATTCCTCATCATATGATTTTGGTTTACAAATGGACAGATGGATCAGTTAGCACTTCGGAAGGATTCAAGATTGGTATATTCCATTAGCAGCACACACATCCAGACATGAATTGCAGTGATGCTGCAAAGAAGAACATTTTGTACAACAGATAAAAAGATAAGAAGATAAAAAAATATAAACTGTGTACAAACATTTAAATTCAAAGAAAAGATACAAATATATGGAAGGTTTTACCTATACCTCTCTACTGCAGTTCATTAAAACTTACAGGTCTCAGTGTGGCTGGACTGTGATAAAAGGAGAAGCAGACTAATCAGCTCATCTGTTTGTCCCTCTGTTCTGTCGGCTTGCTGCTTGTTATCACATAAGCATTACATCATAGTTGGCATGACTTCTTGTACTTTGCTGTACATGGTATTGCAAATGATTGATACTGTCACGCTTGAAGAGACAGAGCCTCCAGGGGGCGCTACGGCTTGCTCAGAAGTGGTGTGAGCCTTGGGAAGGGCCAAGGTACATATTCTAAGAAGCAACCAGGTCTTTTCCAGCGCCTCTAGTGGTGAGAATGTTGCACTGCTGGCTGCTGCTAGGTTGCAGTCTCTCGGCACAGCAGGGTGGGCAAAATGATGCACGGTACCAAATCTCTAGGCGTAAGAATTGTCAAGGAAGGTTGGGGTTGAGGGAAGCAGCAAGCAAAAGAAGTCTCGTACAAGCCCGGAGTCAAGAACCAGAAATTCAGGAAATAGACACCAGTGACACACGGGCCACCGCAGACAAAGGGGAACACAGGAGACGCAGGAAGCAATAGGAAGCACAGGTGACACAGGAGACACACAGAGGACCGAGCAGAAAGAGAAGAGAGAAGGTGGGGGGGCCCTGCGATGGAACTGGGACAGGTGAGTATTGCAGGTTTAGTTCTGCTTTTAAGTCATGCCATTTTGGTTTTTTTTTTTTGGGGGGGGGGGGGGGGAGAGGGGGTAAAGGAATAGCTTTTTAGGATATGAATTCAAAAGAAATAATAATACTAGCAGCTTGCTGACAGTACAAAAACCAGGTAAGGGTTTTAAACCTTTGCTCTATGGCAAAATGCTAACAGATAGCTCAGACAACTTGTTCTGGGCTTCCATTATCATCTAGGCATATAAAATCAGTTGATGTTGATCAGAGAACTATATTAGTCACCAACCCCAAAAGTACATTTACCAATCCATGCTACTTTGCCATGTCCCTCTCGTTGTTGCTCTAAAAAAGCTGGGCTTCTTTTTATGATCCCAATTGTGAAATAGTTGTATACATTTATGCAAAGTCTTTTTATTTATACTTTACCAAAGCCATAGAGTTTATTAGCATTAACAGGTAACTGATTGGTTTCACTTGTTGCCAGAATTGCTTTTTATCATAGCATTATTTGTAAATAAGAAAAAGGTAGAAATATCATTGCAACTCACAAAATAATATCTTTATGCCTTCCCATTAATTTGTGCCAGTCTTTTTTTTAATTTTTTAATCTAAGATTACTCTTTGTTCATAGTTCAAAGAATTCCGTTCTCCATTATAGTCAATCTTCTTTGCCAACCTTATCCAGCAGTGAAGGCCTAACACAAATCTGGTAATATCACAGACATTTCCATGGAAACTGGTCTGTTAAGGCATGAATACAAAATTAGAGCTGCAGCTTACTGCTGGATAAAGACTAAGAGCAAGCAGGCCCTAGGAAGAAAAACATCATAAGTAATTAGGACTAATAGGTAAGGAAGGATAGAAAATTAGAGGCAAAAAGGACGTATATTTACATGTGTCCTTTTCAATAGCTTTCTTACAGCTGTTAGAATATAATTTATTAGTATCAATATATAGGAAACAACACTATATGCAATTGCTCTGAATTACGGAAAAAAGACAGTCTTAGTGAAACTGCGACATAAAGGGATACACAGATATGTGTGCTTTACCAGGATGTCTATTTTGCAAGATCGAAGGAATGAATAAATCTTTGGAATGGATAAAAAGTCTGTAATCTCACTATAAAAAGCATAGGGGGTCAGTGTGTTGTCTTACTATATATTATATAAGTATTATATTTTGTACAATAAATATAAAATAATATTTATCATTAATAATTTTTTAATCTATATACACATTATACAAATAGTAATTTTGTTTATGGTTTCTTACATGGCCCCCAAAAGCATAGAAAACTGCAGACATGACAAAAAAAATACCCATTTTCATTCTTGACTTGAATTTTTTCAACCCAGTTGGAGTTTTCGTATGTGGTATTTTTAAAACAGTAAGTGGTCTCTGGCTGTGGTAGGTGTCACCTAAAGCATTGGTTGTTACTGAAAGCCATTTTCCAGCATTAAACGAGGAAATTAATCAATGTGTTCCTGTACTTAGAATCCTGATACAGAGCACAGTAGTAGTTTACATTTTTTTTTATTTTGTATCCCAACAAAAATTGGGAACTTTTAAACCATAATTTTATTGTATCTATTTTACCCAGTAACACTGTATGGGCATTCTTTAAATCTTCACTATTAATACTGTATATAGCGGGAGTTTCTGGTTCCCATGTTTATCTATGCATCCTAATATATGTTTTTTCTCACTCTAAGGCCTGAGTGTCTGCTTTCCAAATTAACAGGAGCAGTTCATGCAAAGAAACCTACAAACATCTTGCAGTTTAGAGAATGTTGCATTCATGATTGGTCAGAGACTAGTGGGTATTTATGTAAAGTCCCTAAACAAAGGTGTTTTTATTTATGTTTGTATTTATTTGATTTTGTACATTTCCAAATTAGACTAATAAAGCTGACTATGGAAGGAACAATAAATTGTGAACTGAGAGACAGGTAATGGCACGAATATAAACTCTGTAAAGTGCTGCCTAATATGCCAACTATATAAATACATAACAAAAATAATACAAAATCATTTATCTCTTTGTTGAAAAAAAATGTTTAATTTAAGTTTATTGCCTGTGTGTGTATTTGAATATAAATCTAACATTTGCCTTTTATTTACATTTAATGTATGCTTATTGCCTAATATATCCTTTTTTTTTTTTTTTTGCTGTTGAGGTGGTATTTCTTCTAATATGTTATCAAATAAACCCAATTAAAAATATTAAGTTATATAGTAAATTATAAAATGGATAAACTAGAAAAGCTAAAAATCTCTTCCTCACATTTATTGAATAGCAGCAGGGGCACCTCTGATATTTTTTGTACTGAATAGAGATGACCCCTGTTGCTATTCAATAAATAAGAATAGTGGCTGTAGCCTGGATGAGATGAAAATTTTAAGATATATTTAGTTGGGTTCCTTGATATCAGCTTATGGTTATTAATTGCTATAGGTTGTGCTACATAAACTGCACTTTGCTGCTTTTGACCAGTTCAGTAAGTATGAATTTATACTAGTATATTTTTTATTGCAACCGGGGTATAGTGCAGAAGGCATTACATATACTCAAACATCAAAGAGCATAGATGGGTCCTGAATTAGAAAATAACATTGTACTTCAGATATATATAAAGCCACTTCTCATAAATATATTAGTGTCATTAAGTCCCACTAAAATGTTATATTTCTTTCAATGAACTCATAATGTAACTATATAACATTAAATGTGCTGTGCAGAACAAAATGTAAATTTGGTTAGTTTTCAGCTTGATTTGCAGCTTTCAAAGTATTTGACATTTAAGCACAGCATGGTAGTCAGTTCTACAAACGGCAATATATGATAACAACAAAAGAATGACCTTACCTATTATTTTGATGCCATTTATTATTTTTTTTCTAGTATAGTACAAAATGTTCCAGCTTCTACACAAATAGATTAGAAGTACAATTTCAGATGTGCTCTATATTTCTGGTCTTTGCTTGTGTCACTTTTTGCCATATTAATTATTTGATATTTTTCATGAAGTGATAAAGTATTTCTTATCAATACCCTTATGCTGAAGAAAACCTAAACCTGCAACGTTTTACAGTACATTGCAGTAGGCATTTCTAGGTGCCTGAAGGTCAGGTCTGTCTTGTTGTTCAATGTCCAGTGCACATAATGCAACTTTTCCAGGGTTTAATTACACCAATAATTCTCCTATGGCCTAAACAATTTGCATTTACCTTTGTAATGAATAATAGGATTCATATACTAACAGAGTAAAGCTGTTTACTTTGTAAAGTTGCAACTTTGCAGTGTTCTCTGAGCCTAGTAATACAGTAAATCTGAGTTTACCCTAAATACCTTATCTCATGCAAGGAAAAAGATGGTGGAGAGAGCTTCAGCTCATTTGCTGAGCATAGTAAGCATTCATTTTGCATTGTACTCACATTTAAAAAAATTCCATTGCCATTTTCCCTGTTTGTTTTTTTTTAGCTGAAAGCACTTTTGTTTATTATCTTTGCTGTTAGCTAACTTACAGACTGTAACAGAGGCAGCATCACACAGCAGCTCACAGCTGGGCAGGTGTTTTAATTTAGTGGTATTTTAATTAGAGTTTAATTTAATTTAGTTTAGAGAAAATTGGAATTCATACAGTGTTAATTATGTGGATGCATTAGCTATATTTGTAACATTTTGGTGTAGTTAAACTAAAAATACTACTATTGAAAAGGTTATCTAAATTATTTTTTCCTGTACAAGTCATTTTTAAAATTCAATTGAAAAGTATATGGGTTTTTTTTGTTGCAGTTTACAGGCAGATGCAATTTTCTAAAAACTGCAAAAAAAATTACAATTTCGCTTCCATGCAACCATTGCAACACAGGGAGATGTTCTGCCTAGAACTATTACTTGATCAGTTTTTAACAAAATTAAAAAAAACATTGGTTTAATTATCTCTTACATATCTATGTAGCAAAAGGAAAATGAAAAAGTTGTGAAAATGTCTAAAACTTTTGCAATGAATAAAACTGGCCTGGAGAGAATGCAGCAACTTTTAGGGATGTTTAGTGATGAGAAAGTAAACATCACCTGGTATACTGGCAGCCATTGTGTTAGTAATATGAAATGTATTCCAATCCTTGATTTATTTAAAGCTGTAAACATGCTATTTGTAATTAAACAACTTCATAATAGTTAATTGTGATGCATTGTTGAGCAGTCACCATTGGTTACATACTTTTATTTCTAGTTTCCAGCACAATTTAAGGTGAACGGAGCAGAAAAATGGATTCAGGCCAGACCAAATTTTGACTCAGAATGTCTAAATCATTTAAATTTTCTCGACCGTTCTGACCAGATTTTTCATTCCACTTACTTCTAGTAAAGGGATTAGTGGAATAGGAAACCAATTGGATTATCTTGTTCTTAGACTGATGGTGTCATATGGGATAATCAGGCTGATGATATAAATATTTTGATACATTGGGGTTGCTTTATAAAATAAGTGCAGTATTTTCACTTTCCAAAGTAAATTGTCTCTTATCTCGGGTATTTAGAAAAAAAAAAAATTACTTTACAAAGAATACCTAAAAATGTGCAAGGAAATGTGAAAAATAAAGTCAGCAAAATTTCACATCATTGTCTAAGCTGAGTGATTTTTATCTTGGAAACTCTTTGTAAAGCAAAGACTTATTATATAACTCTAAAAAAAAAAAAAAAATCAAACAAACAAACCACCTGCTCAGAAAATAAATTAGTGAATCCATGTAATTATTTTACTTTTTGTCTGGAGGTGAGAGAGTAATGGGCTAGTGGGTTGAACAGATGGACCTTGGAGGATTTTAAAGGATTTAGAGATAACTGTTTTTGGAATATTAGAGAGTCATATTTTTTGACACTTTTCAAACTTTATAAAATTAATAGTAGCTTGTAACTCAAACAAAGCAAACCAAAGTCTAATAAAAAAGAGCACATCTGTTAGATAAAGATAAAATCCTCCAGGTTTTTCATGGAATTCAGCTCCTTCCATTGTACAGTAATGGGAGTTTTTACATTTATATAGACAGCTCGTCTTTCCAAAAAGCCTAAACAGCATGTACTTACTAAATGTACATTGTGCAGGTTCGTTTGGCAAGTAATTGAAAAGAAATATTTTTTTATGTTGAACTCAGTAAACTTGCCCTTTACAGAACCATATTCATGTCTTCCTCTTTATACTGTTTAAGTTGTCATCAAGGCATCTGATGGAAATCTGTTAAAAATCATAAAAAAAGTCTACAGTATTTCCAACAAAGAACAAAATGTCTAGATTGGCATTTTTAATTGCTTAGATATTTCGACTTCTGCAATTTTGTTCCATCTGTCTGTATTTCTTATCACACCTGACAAGCCAGGCTTTTATTGCAGAGCTGCCAGGCTTCATTATTTGTTATGGAATCTGACAGCTTTGAGGTTAAAGAGTAGACTTAATAACAGTTTAACACTTAGCACACTGCTAATTAAGCAGTGGAAAGTCCAGTGCCTAATGAGAGCTTAAAGCAAATGATGCATTTTTATGCCAGTCACGTTGCTGTATTGCAGAGCGACTGCAAAACAAGAATGTCAGAGTTTACATTTGATTGAGTAGGAGGCGTTTTGATTGAGTGTTATTTAGATAGCAGCTGTTCTCGTTGTGAGATATTGAACTAGTTGTTTCCAAATGCGGTAAGCAATAAGGCTTTCCCATGTGCTTATGCTAGGACCATCCACACAGTATTTCATAAAAATGTTTGCTTTGACAGCACTGCAGAAAAGCTTACTTGCGTGCATTTTGTTAGTATTTTTTTTACACTTACAGTTTCTCCTTGACTGATTTTTGACATTTTAGCTGTAGATATCAGCTTTACAATGTTTACGACTACTGTGCCAAAGTTTTGTATATCAGAAGCAGCAGTCCAAAAATAATATAAAGCGCTTACAAAAAAATAGATGTTTGCACAGCAACCGTCTGGTAGCTAGTTTCCTTTTATTAGCACAGGTTAACCCATTATTGGCTACTGTCAGTGACAGATTTATTTTTACGTTTTAGACTTCTCCCTAATAGGTTCTGCAATGGCAGCTTTCATGATTGCCCAGTCAAAGGTCTGGTTTTTGAAAAATATTTGTTTCTTTGACAAGTCATAGATAGGGTTGTTGTACCCAATGTTTTTTTTCTGAATAACCAAATTTGTATAGATTAATTACTGAAATAGCAGCAATAATGCTCAACATTATGGTAATGAATTGTACCTTTATTTTTTGAGGTTGTTTACATGCATTTCTGTTGATCAGTGATATGAGGCAACCCTAATGGCAGTCACAATCATTAAATTTAGGTTTGTTAATATGATATGTGTATGTTAAGAATCAAGCCTGGCCTTCCTTCTTACAGTTGTACAGGTTTCTCTCCTCTTCTCAGCTTAGTGTGATTTTACTGGCCAGCAAATCAGGTAGCATTCAACTTATTACCAGGGGTGTAGTCGAAAAAAGAAAGAGGGGGCACGGTACTATCCATGTAAATGTGCCTGTCCCACTACACCCCTGCCTATTCCCCCAGAGTGATGTTATGATACCAGAACCTGCCCACTCTCCCATTGCAGGTCTGAGCCTGAGATGGGGGAGTGGGTGGGTTGTGTTCAGAGGAACAATCCTCCCACCGCCCTTCTCCTGACACCACAGGGTTGGCAGACTGGCCAGAGCCACAGACCACCAAAGAATTCTTTGCAAAAAAAGATTGGGTTCCCACTCGTGCCCGCCCCACTAAATCCTGCCTATTGCGTGGCTGGATGACATCCGGGATTATCTAACTATACACCCCAATTTAGTTAGTCACTAGCCCACCACTTTCATTCTCTGGATTTCAGTCTTTTAATTTAGGAAGTCTCAGTAAAAACAATCTGGCTAGTAATGCCCAAACCTCAAGCTGGACACACATGTTCATGAAAGTATTTTAATTGTAATTTTTTTTCCAAGAGTCAGCCAACTGTTTGCATCAGGAATGAGGGGCATTGGAAGGATTGCTGAGGGTATGGTGCTGGGATGTTTTTAGAAATTATAACTGGGTATTAAAATTTTATAGTAAAGGTAACAGAAACTTTTGATTCAGGGATAATGGGATAATGAAGGAATTTATTTTTCCTCATTGGAGCAAATAGAACCATGTTTTATATGGGGTTTTTGCCTTTCTCTGGATCAACTATGTCTATGAGGATTTTCTTAATATATGCTTATTTCCCTAGTTGATGAACCTTTTTTTGGATTTATGTCTTTTTCCAATCTGAATAACTATGAAACAGCACCCAGCTGTACGAAGACTCAATGATGGTGTCACTGGGTCTAAAAAAAGATGTAGCAAAATCAGAAAAGTTTTATTTTAACATTTCTGTTTCAATTTCTTTATTAATTTTCATTTAATCATACTAATAAACAAGCCAATATAAAATGTGTTATAAATCATTCATATTCCAACAGATTACAACAGAACAGTATAATCGCTATACAACAAAATCTTCAAATTTCCCTTATTATATATGTCTATCTTGACTTTTAACATTTCTCTAGTTTCTAGTTACTGCTTAATTTCTATCTTTTATTAAAATTATTATCCCATTACACAGTATACTTCTAATTGGTTCATCTTTGTATTGTCGACTGCTTACCCACTCCCACCCCCTCATATATTCCTCAGTGACAAAATTATCTAATAAAACTCTTTACCTATTATCTCGCCCAAAACAAACATGTAGTTAGTTTATTAATAGGATGAGAAAAAAGGATTATTACCTTTCCCTCGATTACAACATATTTATACAAACATTTTTTCTATTTTGTGATTCCATCCTAAAAAAAAAAAACCCTGTGAGTCCTCATCCAAATCATATTTAAATTAGTGTAATTAGTGTAATATCTCTCAGTGATATATGGAGAGAGAGGAAAGAGCCTTCCATACTTCATTTTTTAACAATTATTTATTCCATATTGTTTCAATCTTCATTACTCCCTTAGTCTTAGGAATGCAATAAGAGTTTACCTTTCTTTTCCACTTTATATTATGCTGGTAACAATCAGTATTTTCCTAATATTTTCTATTTTCACTTTATCTAATTATAGCATGCCTTTTTTGTCAATCAGCTAAAGATGACATATATACGTAAATATTCTTATCATATTTTATATAACATCGACAACAATAAAACACAAAGACCAAGGAAGGAGGGAGGACGGGGGGCAGGCCAACTAACAATCCCACATATGAAAAGGGAACATATGTTACAACTTACTTAATCAATGATGTAACTATATGGTCAACATTGACAGATCCCAGTACTTATTCATGTAATGCTTAATCCATTGTGACCATATTTTTTGGAATTTAGGAACCGAAGCAGTCAATATCGCTCTCATCATTTCATTCACTAGAAACCAGGACATTTTATTCTTAACTTGTTTCACATTGGGGATTTTGGACCACAGTGCCTTAGCCAAAACCATTTTGGCTGAAGTTAACAGATACAATTTAAATTGAACATTAGTACAGAACAATGGTTTCAAACACAGAAGTGCCTCTGCCAGAAATGCACAACCCACTAAAATGTAAGCTATTTGATATACTCTTGTCCAATTTTTTCTTATTTTAGGGCACTCCAACCATATGTGGTAGAGAGTTCCTGCTGTATTACATCTCCTAAAGCATTTAGCCATACAGGTCTGCTGAAACTTAGCAAGCCTGGATTGGAACAACGTACCATCTTAACATTAATTTACAATTAGTTTCTACCACTGAAGCGTTAAAGCTACTATGGGCCACCGTAGACCATATCTGATTCCAATCTTACTGTTCCAATAACATGCCCATATCTGCCTCCCATTTGGATATATAGTATGGTATTGCCATACTTGTTTGAACCTAAGTATTATATAGAGTCGATAAAACTCCTTTTACACACTTTCTGACATTTGTTTTGTACACAAAGTCTCTTAAACCACGTCATATTAAGTTCCAGCAGCTAATCTCAACCTAGTTTGTACAAAATGCCTGATCTGAAGATACCTAAAGAGTTCCTCCAGTGGGACTTCATATTTTTCTGTAATCTCACTAAAGAAAGAATCCCTGCAAAGTTAGTAAAATGACAAATTCTTTATAGGTTCTTTTCTACCTATCAGGAGAAACACCTCGGTTCCTCCAGACCAGGGGGAAACAACGGGTTCCCAATCATAGAGCTTACTGGGCTATGACCAGACAAAAGGCTCCCCGTATGTTTAATAGAATCCCATATTTTTAGTGTATGTCTCAGTATTGGGTTGGTAATATGGCACCGTTGTACTTCTGGAATCCAGAGTAATGTTTCTACTGATATTGGTGCCACCACTGTTTTCTCAATGGAAACCCATTTAGGAATATTTTTTGGGCATAATATTGTAAGAAAGGAGTAACTTGGGCAGCTCTAAAATATGACTTCAAATGTGGCACCGATAGGCCGCCTAAATTCCTGGATCGATATAAAGTATGTCTAGGGACTCGTGGGCGTTTTGCCCGCCAGTATCCTCTGTATGCTGTCCCCTGCTTGCCATCTGGGTATAAAGCCCATTTGGGCAGCCGACACTAAATCGTCTATACCACCTTCCAATCGGGACGCCAAGATTGATGCCAAAATCTTTGCGTTCAGATTAGGAGGAGAGATCGGCCTATAATTAGACCATTTCATTCATCGGTAGAGGGCTTTGGCAACATACAGATGGCTGCTTACAACATGCTCGAATCAAGGGCTTCTCCCTTCAAAATCCCATTAAATGTCCTCACCAGGTAAGGTCCTAATATTTGCTGGTATTTTTTATAATATACCGCCAAGAACCTATCATGTCCTGGTCTCTTATTGGGAGTTTAGGATCCCCAATAGCTTTGGTAACTTCCAACAAAGTAATAGGGGCTGCCAAAGTTTCCAGTTTACTAGCAGTCATTTTTGGAAGATTTATAGACTGAAAAAATGTTTCCAGTGCTCTCTTTTATGAAAAGAACAAGGGGTTTGGTACAGTTTTTGCAGATGTTTAAAAAACTGCAATATATACATTGGATTACTAGTGGGTCCAGTCCCATTGACCCTAAGTCTATAGGTATTTGGGCGTCTTTCAGAGTACCTCAGCCTATTTTCCAATAATGTATGCATTTTTTTACTGTATCTATAAAAATTATTATTTGACCATCTCAACTTTTCCTCAGAAATAGATGCTGTACAGAGATTCAATTGTGTACGGTCCTTCTCCATTTGTCATCTTATACTCTTATTTAATGAGGCTTTGTTCTGCATACACAGCTCTTTATATTTAGATTCTAACTCCATTACCTTTGCCCTACATTTTTTTTTAATCTGTGAGGCTATCTGTATGAGTCGTCCCCTTACCACTGTCTTATGAGCCACCCATAGCACAACAGTTGATGTCATAATTTGTTGGTTTAAGGAAAGGTACTCAACCAAAGTCCCTTGTAATTTTTGGTCCACCTCAAGGTTACTGAGCAAAAAGTCATTAAGTGACCATCTAAACATATCAGGCTTAGGGAAAAGGGAAGACAACGTAGCCCAAACTGCGTCATGGTCTGACCATGAGACCGCCAAGGTATCAGAAGATAAAACCAAAGGCAATGCTTTTTGATGTATAAAAATATGGTCTATACAAGTAAATAATTGATGAGGACGAGAAAAATATGTGTACTCCATTTCTTTAGGGTGTAATTCCCTCCACATATCTGACAGCATTTCAGATCTAACCAGATCCAGCAATTTATTTGATAATGTAGCATCCCCAGATACAATAGAATCCATAGATGTTTTTTTCTTATGCATACTTGATATTGGTGGAACATTATTATCACCACACATCATCAAATAGCCTTGTGCATTTTTGAGCAACAAAGTCATCAGCTGTTCAAAAAAACGTAATTGATTATCATTGGGAGCATAGTAAGACACCAATGTCACTTTAGCGTCATTTAAAGTTCCAACCAATATCAAGTACCGGCCATCTTCATACACCACCTCTCTGGCCAAATGAAATGACACTGTTTTTCTAAAACCAATAAGCACCCCTCTACTTTTTACTGCTGCATTAGCTCTGAAAACAGTTGGAGAGGCCTCATGAAAATATTTTGGACAGGAAGAAGTAGAGAAGTGTGTCTCTTGTAGACATGTTACTTCTGCTTTACGTGTATGAAAGTAACAGAAGGCTTTTGACCTTTTACCTGGGGAATTAAGGATTTTTACATTAAGAGAGAGTATTGAGATTACCATTTCTCTCTATTTTCCAAACACCTATTCATATGTACCCTATTCCTGTCGCAAACATTTGTACATCTGCCCTACACCAGAAACAAAAGGGAAAAGATACAGACTAAGACAGGGAAGACACCAGACAAACAAAACACTAGACACTATGCATAATATATACGCCCAGGGTATGTAGAACAGAGACCTGCTCTCGCCCCACGTCCGCCCTCTCTGATAATATAAAAATGCAATATAAACAAGAGAAGATAAAAATAAGTAGTTTTTAGCCAGCATTAGTGTTGCTTAGTCTAGGACAGCTGGAAGAGAAGCACTGTGTAAATTAAATAGTCCTTTGATTTTTATACCTGCTGAGATGTCTTGTCTCATTGCCTGAGTTGCTTCACTTACTATTATTTTATTTTTTTAAATCTTTTTGCCTCTCCGTGTCTAGCTTCAATATGTCACAAAAACAGAACAAATGTAAAGCACATGAGCATAAAAAAAATGTGTAAGAATTCATATCTCAGTACTTGTTTTGTAAAAGTGCCTTTGACTCAGAAAATTCTTTAGGCCTAAGCATCAGCATGACTGCCGGGAAAATAGCATTTTTAGGACAAAAGCTTAGTAATTGCAATCTACACTTTTCTTTTATGACAGATTATTAACATAAGATTAACAGAAGTCAATTTTTTCTTCAAACTATGCAAAACTTGTGGTGCTAACTTTTCATTGTGAGACTTCTTGTCTCTTACAAACAATTTTTTTCACAAATTTTATTACATTTGTTTGAAGCAACTATGCAGTGTGCACAATACTGCTGGCCAGTGCCTAACAATATGAATTAGGAAACTTTAGTATACAAATTAAAAATTAGGTTTTATATTTGAATTGTCTAAGAACATTTTATTAGGCTTCCTGCCAACAAGAGAGAAAAAAAAGAGTTTGAAGCACAAAAAAAACTAGTTTACTAATCAGTTTACTATGCAAGTGCCTACAGTTACATTAAATGTATTAGTAGTACTGCATGTTTTCAAGTATGTTTGTTATTATCTGATTTATGTATCATTAAAAAAGGTGTATGATTAAATACTACACACTGAATGTTGAAATACACAACAGAAATTTATCTCTTTGGGATTACACATCTTGCCAAATTTACAGGTGGCATACTGGGTCTTGTTGTAATCCAGTAATTCATAGCTTTTTATTTTAATGTTTATGAACAGTTGAGTATACTCTTATAAATGGATTATGCACCCAATTTTTAAGCATGCATATGAATCCAGTCTTTCTAAATATTGATGGATCAAATAAGGTTAACTAATCCCTAGCCATCCACCTAGAGACCTGGGAAATATAGAAAGCCATGGTACATATTGTGTATTGATTTTTATATTTTGCTGAGAATCTAATATCACAGGACAGAACTTTTTGGAAAACTTTTTGAAACTGTAATACTGATTTTTATTTTTAAGGCTTATAATAACTTTCTTTACTTTTTTTCTTTATTTTTAGGTGTTCCTCAGCTGATTTGAACCAACCCCAGGATAATTCTAGAAATATGCAACTGCATTCAAAAGAAACACAGTCCTATTTTAATAAACTGACTCAAAAGGACTGCGTCAGCTTTTCAAGGTCTAGGGCCAGTTCCATTCCGATCATACCTTCGGTGGGGCTAGATGATGCCTGCATGCAAATGCAGAATGCTACTGAAGGGCCGGGCATCAAACTGTGCAAAAACTCCTATTCCACTGAACTTGTGAAGGTGAACATTGTACCTAGCAACTGTCTTATATCAGAACAAAAGGAGGTAAAAATTTTGCTTGAAACTGTACAAGAGCAGATACGAATTCTGACCGATGCCAGAAGAAGATCTGAGGACTTGGAATTGGCCAACATAGAGACAGAGGAAAGTGCCAGTGAAAACACAGCTTTCCTCCCCCTGAGCCCAAAAGCAAAAACTGAACAGGAGGCACAGTATGCCTTAAAAAATGAAGTGCATAGGGACTTAACACTCCATGTGTGATTTTGGGAATGGACCTTTCTTTCTGATGCTTAGCCTAAAAGAATAAAAGGAAAACAAAAAGAGATGCGAGGATACAAATTATTTATATGCATTAATTTAAGAGCATCTACATAGAAGAAACCAAATAGTCTATCGCCCTCATATCATAGTGTTTTCTAAACAAAATATTTTTTTAAAGGAAAGAAAAGTTCAAAGAGAGGCAAAGCATACACTGGGCACACTGATGTGTTAAATTATATATTATGTTGATTTCTTACCCCTGCTGAACGCTGGTGGTTATGTGGGTGCACTGACTTGAAATCCTTTATTCTTACAGGTGCAAAGAGGTTTAAGAAATCACTGGGGGGTACTATGATCTTTTCAGTCAAAGGGCCAAAAGCATCATCATTCGGAAACCATACTTGTATTTTCTTATATGATTTTATTGACAATGGAGTAAAATGCCACAAATATCCCAATGAAACAATTACAACAATCATGTGTGTTCAGTGTTCATGTTGTGTTATTTTCTGTGTTTGGTAATGATTATTACTTTCACATGTGCCAAAATACAAGTTTGCCTGTTTAACAATAGAAATGAATGACCTTCACCCAAATCTGCAAATATTTTTAGAGAAAGGTATATTTCCACAAAAGTTATGTGTCTTAATACCTATTTAAGGCTCTAGGGCTAAAAAGTAAAAAATTCAGCTGTCTAATAAAGAAGTATTCTTGGTAGATTTATCTGCAATGCATATACTTTAAGTACCTTAATATGTCTTTAGCTTTGACTTCTTGTTAAAACAACAATTCCAACAGTCAACCAAGCTCTATTGCTTCATATGGTGCTAGAGGAAAGTGAGGTTCCAGACACAGCTGTAATGGCTGGCAGGGGTATTTGGATCCTTGGCTGAGGACAGTTTCAAATCTTTTGGCAGGTAAAAATATTTAAATATATGTTCCGAGTTGTTTCCCCAGGGTTTAGCTTTAATATTGCATAAGGGCTACAGAGGTTAAAGTATATATATCTATATATATTTTTTACTACTTCTTGAAGTAAATGTAGCTATTAAAAGCAAAAATTAATTGCTAATTGCTTAAGAGATTTGGTCATATATTTAAAACTGGTTTTAAACATCTCCATGTCCTTGAATGGCTTCCACCCTGCAAGGATTCATTGTAGTTTTCTTCCCTATTGGGCAAGTGGTTTGAGGAGGTAAATGCAGTAAGTACTATATTCCTTTTTTAACCCATAACATATGAACAAGTATTGTCTGGCTTTATACATATTTGCAGTATGTTGAATGGATCTTCATGCTTAAACAATCATTTCATATGGTGTGAAGTACTTGTTACTGCACTGTTATATGCTGAGATTGCAGCTATGCTGCAAAGGTTACGATGTAGTCCTTACTGGGTAATGCCTGATTTAACTAAACATTCAGCACCCAATCTAGAAATTTCATACACAGCAGGAAAAAGTAGGAGTAAATATATATAGAATAACGAGACTTCATTTGCATGATTGATCATAACAGTCAGCCTATTCTTTCCATAAAATAGCCAATAAAGAGGTTGTCGTCACCTTTGTTTAAAATTTTGGTCACCGTTTTGTGATGGATTTCAAGGTATTCTGAACAAAATGAAAATATTAAAATAGGATGGGATGCAATATATTACATTTTCACCTAGGACTTATTTTGTCAATGTTATAAAGCAGAAATTCTAGTCCTGAAATTTGTGTACTAAATCAACTATTGCAAAGATGACCTATGTTTAACCCAATTTCCCTTAGCTTTAAATTTCATTTTACATTTTTTTTTATTTTACTGTATACTTTTTACAATGCTATACAGAATTACAGAATTAGCTTTTACACAAATGTGTGTATATTACAGAGCCCCATCAAGATCAATAAACCACTGGTGATTTGAGGGACGGCTATAACTGTTGCTAGGTCATTTTTTGATTCTGGGTCTTTAGCATGCATTTGTTCCTAACACCTGCAAAGCTGTAGCATGTCACCACATACTCGTGTAGTATGTAAGTAGTATGCACCAAAGCATCTGAAATGTATCCAACTGTATTGCCATAGCTTGCAATAAGCTTCCAATAAGCTAAGGTAATTCTCTTTATTTAAGAAAAAATGTTTTTAAGGCCAAAAGTGAAACTCGGAAGTTTTGTATGCAAAGGCAGTAGTGAGCAAGCAAATTTTGCAGTGGTGGTCGGCAATAGTGTTGGTCGAATAGCTCACTATTCGATTCAACCGCTATTCGGTCGAATAATGCATTATTAATCGGGTGATCGAACGTCGAATTCGAACTCCATTAAAGTCAATGTGGGAAAAATTTGGGTTGTTTTTCTGGACTGTGTAGAACTTCTACAGCCTATAAATACATTTATAAAGTCTCTGAGGGGGGTCTTTCAGTCAAAAAATTAGCCAGCTACACAGCTCTGTTTTAAGTTACAAGTGACAGGTGGCAGCAGCAGGAGGATTAGAAGGTGGTGGGCACAGAGACAAAGCGGGGACCGCATTGGTAACTGGTATCTAGAGTAGGGTACTGGGCATGCGGCAGCAGCAGTAACAGCACAAGAAGGAGGCGGTGGGCTCTGAGACGACGTTTGGACGGCATTAGTAACTGGCATCTAGAGTTTGGTACTGGGCAGGCGGCAGCATCAGTGAAAGCAGGAGGAGGAGGCGGTGGGCCCTGAGAAGTGTGTATGGCATTGTTAACTGGCATCCAGAGCTGGGTACTGGGAGGAGGAGGCGGTGGGCCCTGAGACGGAGCAAGGACGACATTAGTGGTTGAAGCCATCACCTATATGGACAGTGTAGAAGCTTTAGCTACTGGAGACATTGCTGTGTAGGGGCCTGCCTTTTCCTATCTGCTAGCTGTAACTTTCTAAAATGCAGCATGGACAGCCTTGTTAACTGGCATCTACAGCTGGGTACTGGGTACTGGGCAGGCGGCAGCAGTAACAGCAGGAGGAATGGGTGGTGGGCTCTGGAACAAAGTGTGGACAGCATTAGTATCTGGCATTTAGAGTTTGGTACTGGGCAGGCGACAGCATCATTTACAGCAGGAGGAGGAGGCGGTGGGCTCTGAGACAGAGTGGGGACTGCATTGGTAACTGGCATCTAGAGCTGGATACTGGGCAGGCGGCAGCAGTAACAGCAGGAGGAGGAGGCGGTGGGCCCTGAGAAGGAGCAAGGATGGCATTAGAGGTTGAGGCCATCACCTGTATGGACAGTGTAGAAGCTGTAGCTATTGGAGACATGAATGGATGAACGAGATTCCAATCCGTACCTACTATGTAGCGAAACCACATGAAACGGAACGGGCTTGGCGGAATCAGCGGGGAAAGAACACCCTGTTGAGCTTGAGTCTAGTCTGGCATCTAGAGCTGGGTACTGGGCAGTGGGCAAGCAGCAGCAGTAGTAGCATGAGGAGGAGGCGGCAGGCTCTGAGACAGATTGTGGACAGCATTGTTACCTGCTAGAGCTGGATACTGGGCAGGTGGTGGCAGCAGCAACAGCTTGAGGCCATTATCCTTAATTACCAGTGTACAAGGTGTAGCTATTGGGATGAATGAGATTCCCACTGTCCCTACAGTGGAGGTGGGCCCTGAGACGTAGTGTGGATGGCTGTGTTACTCCTCCTGCTCTTACTGCTGCTGCTTGCCCACTACCCAGTACCCAGCTCTAGATGCCAGACTAGACTCAAGCTCAACAGGGTCTTTTTTCCCCATTGATTCCGCCAAGCCTGTTCCCTTTCATGTGGTTTTGCTACATAGTAGGTGGTGGCCTCAACCGCTAATGCCCTCCTTGATCCGTCTCAGGACCCACCGCCTGCTCCTTATGCTGTTACTGCTGCCGCCTGCCCAGTACCCAGCTTTAGATGCCAGTTACCAATGCTGTCCACGCTCCGTCTCAGAGCCCACCACCTCCTCTTCCTGCTGTTCCTGCTGCACGGGCCAGGCTTGATCAATATGAGCCATCAGGATGCAGGTATACTTCCAATGAGCCAGCTAATTCGAGTGGGTGGCATCTTTAACCCTGGAGCGCAGCTCAAAGCGTAAGTGAAAGTGCACATCAATCAGATCCATTTGGTGCAAATCTGCCGGTGTGGCGCTGTAGAAATTCCCTTCTATGATGTCTCAGCGCACATTAGGAATTGGGTACTCTAGCACTTCACCAGCTTTGAATCCAACAGACATGAACATGTTGCATATCACCAGACATTTGGGGCCCAGCACCTCGGTAAGCCAAATAAACAGGTGGTCCAGGTTGGTTTTTCAAACTGACTCCAAAAGGCGGCTTGCTTCTTTGTAATATATTGGTGCAGTCCTGAAATCTACTGTACTCAGGTAGAGTGTTTCACTGTTAAATAGATAGATGGATAGATAGATAGATAGATAGATAGATAGATAGATAGATAGATAGTCAGTGTGTTACATACATGCAGCCAGAGACCGGGTACCCTCCCTGAATGCATGCACAGTGTACCACTTGTACTGAGAGACAGACACTCAGATGCAGTGTATACTGCAGTATATAATTTGTATACTATGCTGCATATTACAAGCTTCCCCACTGAAGGAAAGTGCTGCATACAAAACACACACAGCGCACTTGCATTTTTGGTGTCAATCCCCCCCAATAAAGAAATCCACTTACTATACATATTTACACTTTGTGAAGCATATTAGCTACAAGGCATATTAGCTCACATACCAGTGAGGCAAGTCATAGTCTTCCATCATCAGAAGCTGCCTGTCACCACAGCTATGCCTCAACAACCGCGGACTGCCACCATGAGTGCCAGCTCCAGAGCACCTTACGGCCCAGTTAGATGTTCGCCCGTGTGGGCATTTTTTAATGTCCATAGTGATGACAACACTATGGTCATCTGCAAACTGTGTGCTCAACACTTGAAACGAGGCAAAAACCCAAACAAACTTGGAACAAGTTGCATGAGCACACATTTAAAAAGCCACCGCCCGGTAACCTGGCGGGAACACCTGGTCAAAGCACAGAGCTCTGTGCGACCACCTCCGCTTAAGAAGCATTCTAAAAACTGCTCGATCTTCCTCTGCTGCTTTTCCTCCTTCTGCCACCAAAGTTACCCATGCTGCTGCCAGCAATTTCAGTGGGGCATGTAGCCGAGCATTACCTTTTTCAGGCTCCACCAGCGGTGAGCAGGAGCACCAACGCAGATCGGCTGCTGTTTGTCGCATTGCTAGCAGTCAAGACCAGGCATCATTGCCATCCCCCACAACTTCTACCCCATCGTCCAATCTTTCTGTGGTTAGCATTAGCAGCATCCAACCTTCCATCCCCCAGATGCTGGAGCGCAAGACGAAATATGGCCCAAATGACCCCAAAACAAAGTTAATCAATGCGGCAATTGCACAGCTGATTGCGTTAGAGCACCTCCCTTACCGGCTGGTGGACATTTTTCTGCACAAACCCAAAGTACGTTATGCCTGTGACAGTGACAGTATTTTGCAGAAAAATGTGTTCCTGCTTTGCATTGGTTGGTCGAGCAAGCATGAAGTGGGAAGATATATTTCCTATACAGCTCGCTGGGTAACTTTGGTGGCAGCAGGGGAAGATGCAGCTGCCGCAAGGTCTGCATACCTACCTCCGCCCAGAGCACATCGCCATGCAATGTCCTCCTCAACCTCCACTTCCACTTCCTCCTTTGACTCTTGTGCCTCAACCTGTTCCTCCAGGGACACTTTGCCGTGGAGACCCAGCACCTCCTATTCGGCAGCATCTGTTCAGCGCCAGCAACAACCTGCAGTTTGCTATTTCGGTGCACAATTCAGACGTTGTCATGCAGTCCTGAGGTTGCAAAGCTTGGGTTCCCTCTGCCACACGGGTGCAGCCATTCTAAGTGCCTTGCGGGAGCAGGAGGACATATGGGTAACTCCTAACAGACTTCATCCAGGCAAGGTCGTGTGTGACAACGGGGCCAATCTGCTGGCAGCCCTGCGTTGTGGGAACTCACACACGTACCTTGCCTGGCTCACGTCATGAACCTGATAGTACAGCGCTTCTTTAGGAATTACCTAGGCCTCCAGCCACTGTTGCTGAAGGCCAGAAAGTTGTCAGCGCATTTCCGCTGGTCGTACACAGCCAGTGCCAGATTGGTGGATTTACAGCAAAATCTCAACCTGCCAGTGCACCGGTTTATTTGTGATGTGGCCACACGTTGGAATTCCACCTTTTACATGCTGCAGCGGCTGGCTGAACAACAGACAGCGGTGGTGGATTATGTGGCAGAGTCTGTTCATTTGAGACATATACCTACACTACCTTTGTTCAGCCCTGGAGAGTGGCTGCAAATTGAGGACTTGTGCACTGTATTGTCACCTTTTGAAGAGGCCTTTAGAAGTGGCCAGACCATCCCCATCATATCCCTACTGGAACAGATGATGGTGGATCTCGGACACGACACAGAGCGGACGCTGCATCAAGAGACGTTTCAAACATTATCTCGGACATACGTGCCTACTAGACATGCACCACAAATCCAGGAAGAGTAGGTGGAAGGGGATGAGGTGGACATTGCAGGCATGGGAGAAGGGGAGGAAGGGGCAGAGGAGGATATCGAGGGTACATGACATCCATTCACCCAAACACAAGGCGCCATGTTCCGTGGATGGCAAGACCAGGCGGAGGAGGAGGAGAACGACCTTGTGCTGCTGTTCGACCCACAGGAGTGTGGGTCCAGAATTACCTCAGCTGTGGGTAGTTTAAGCCACATGACAGCCTTCATGCAAGAGTGCAAAGCCAAAGATTCACGCATTCAACACATAAAAACAAAGACTGACGACTATTGGATTGCTACATTACTTGGATCCACATTACAAGCCTGAGATACAACAACTGATCTTGCCCCAATACAGGGGACCTAAAATGCAGCTCTACCAAGAAGTGCTTGTAAGGGACTTGTGCTCAGACTTTCCGGCTGCCAGCAGCAGCAGCAGCAGCAGCAGCAGGGATTCCTATGGCAGTTTCACCAGCCATGGGAGCCAAACAACTGCTCTAAGCGGCATGGGTGGCAGCAGCAGTAGAGGTTGTCTAAGCCAAACTATGCAGGTTTGTTTCCAGCGGAAGCAAGCTGCCAGTCGTGCAGCAATTGCCAATGACATTCAGCAGTGGTACTCAGTCATGGTGCAGGAATACCTGAGCTCTGCATGGGACATCTGCAAACTGCAAAGTCAGGACCCACTGGGCTACTGGGTATCCAAGCTTGAGCAGTGGCCGGAGCTGGCAGAACATGCCATTCAGATCCTTGCTTACCCGGCCGCAAGTGTGTTATCTGAAAGAGCGTTCAGTGCAGCTTGGGGCGTAGTAAGTGACAAGGGGATTCGGCTCTCCGCAGAAAATGTCGACCGAGTCACTTTTATTAAAATTAATAGGGCTTGGATCAGCAATGACTTCAACACCCCCTCTGCAGAGTCGTCAACTGCTGCACGGCCTGCTGACACCCTGATGGGAAGAGTGCTTTCACAGCCTTCAGCTACTCCTCCCCCTGCTGGCCCTCTACCTCTACTCTGTCTCTGAGGTCTATAACTTGCAATGGAGCTGTGTAACTGGCTAATTTTTTTTACCGAGCATCTCCCTTAGGGTCCTCTGCCTCTATGTACTTTGAGGCCTATATCACTTGTAATGGAGCTGTGATTCATAATTAAATATTTGTATTTTTAGTAGAGAAATACATACATTTGTCTGTCCTTTTGGATAGATAGCAAGTGGTATCAAAAAAAGATACCTGTATTTTTTTACAGAAATACAGAAATTTTTCTGTTCATTTTCATAGATTGCAAGTGGTATCAAAATTAAATATCTGTATTTTTTTACAGAAATACAGACATTTTTATATTTATATTGATAGATAGCATGTGGTATCAGAATGAAAAATCTGTATTTTTTTACAGAAATAAAGAAATTTTTCTGTTCATTTTGATATCTGTATTTTTTTTACACAAATACAGAAATTTTTATATTTATTTTGATAGATTGCAAGAGGTATCAGAATTAAATATCTGTATTTTTTTTACAGAAATACAGAAATGTTTCTGTTCATTTTGATAGATTGGAAGTGGTATCAGAATTAAATATCTATTTTTTTACAGGAATAAAGAAATTTTTCTGTTCATTTTAATAGATTGCAAGTAGTATCAGAATTAAATATCTGTATTTTTTTACAGAAATACAGAAATTTTTATATTTATTTTGATAGATTGCAAGTGATATCAAAATTAAATATCTGTATTTTTTTTACAGAAATACAGAAAATTTTATATTTATATTGATAGACAGCAAGTGGTATCAGAATGAAATATCTGTATTTTTCTACAGAAATTTGTCTGTTCATTTTAATATCTGTATTTTTTTTTTACACAAATACAGATTTTTTTTATTTATTTTGATAGATAGCAAGTGGTATCAGAATGAAATATCTGTATTTTTTCACAGAAATACAGACATTTTTCTGTTCATCTTGATAGATTGCCAGTGGTATCAGAATGAAATATCTGTATTTTTTTACAGAAATACGGAAATTTTTATATTTATTTTGATAGATTGCAAGTGCCATCAGAATTAAATATCTGTATTTTTTTTACCCTGCCTCTGGCTGCGTATATGTAACACACTGACTGTCTATTTATCTATCTATCAATGTATCCATGTATCTATCTATCTATATATCTATCTAACAGTGAAACACTCACACTTTGACAAAGCAAGCCAAGCAGCACACAAAGGTTGTGATGCTAGCAAATCTCTGTCAGGAGTGGTAAATTCAGGCACACCCTGGCCTTATATAGGCCAATGGCTGCCTGTGTGGCTGGCACATGGAGGGGAGCATCCCTGCTGTTATTGGAGGGCCCTAGGCATCATGGGGGAGGTCCCTAGGCATTGTGGGAGGGTCCAATTCGGGGGTGTCGAATCCAATAAAATTCGGGTCGACCTGAATTCGAACGGCCATATTCGGGTCGAAAATTAAGACGACGCAAATTCGAACAACAACACTAGTCAGCAACTCGAAGTAGGTCATGTCTGCATTTTTGTATCTCCGTCACTTTCTTTCTCTTCTGCTGCTGTGGTCTTGCAAACTGAGAGAGTGTAGTTGGCAGAATGTTTTGATTATACAATAATACAATTGATTATACAAATACATGCAATGTATATAGATGTACCACATGTTGGTAGTAAAATCTCCCACTCTTTGTACCTCAATTTTCACATCTCCTTTCCCACCAATATATATTCCTTTTCCATGTGCTGCAAATTCTGCATATCTAAAATCTAACAAATCTCTGCTCTACTTATTGAGGAGAAATGTGTGGTTTTGCCATATAGGTGGGATGGCAGGCTGGAAGTTGTGCAGATACTGAAATGACATCTCTTTCTAGGTAGCGCCCTAAACTACTTGCTTCTGCTGTTTATGCCTAGAAATGTCCCTGTAAACAGTGTTATGGACAGTAGGTAACAACTACATATTTCCTTTTTTTTTTTGGCCACGAGAATAATGAATGAATAATGAAAATACAGGCAAAAATAGCATCTGTTCCCAATTTTAAATGCATTTTTATACTTTTTTTTCAAAATTCCTAAATTTTTAAGGTAGAACTGATCACCTAGTAAAAACTACTGTGTTTAGTAATCACTAAGCAGCTTTGCTGCGTGTTTTTATATGCAATTTTACCTTTCTCTGTCTACTATTCCTCAAAAGTAAGCCAAAATGTGCACAGTGAGCGCACAATAGCCAGGGGTTCATACCCAATTTCTGCAATGTTGCTGCCAATCCTTTTTTCCAGAGGTGCTGCCATCAAAGTAGTTCAAGGAATTTATAAAAGGTTTGTTTGCCTGAGTCAGTGTTGTCACTTTATAAAAAGAAGTCACTGGGGATAGCTGTCACCTTCAAGATCACCAGGTAAGACCCACCAAGAAAAAGGTAAAAGCAGAACATATGTTTCATTTCCTTTACTTATGGTTTACTTTTTACAAGTTTACTAATCTAGATTGAATACATTATGAATGAAATTTATTTTTGTAGGCCATTCGTTAGGTATTTTATTGAATAGGTCTAACTGTTATAATGTGCTCACTGTTCCTAGACCTCCTCCTGTATCATCACTATCCCTTAATAGCTTCCACATCCTAAACTAAAGTAGCTTACTTTTTCTAATATTCTTTCTCTCCCCTCCCTCCAGATTCTAGTTTTACATGGGCTCAAGTTTTTTAATCAATTATCCCACTATCACAACTGTGCAAGCAATGCCTTCAATGCAAAACAGATTCAGTGAATTAGTTTAAATTTTAACCTCTGCACCTATTAGGGTGCTGTCAGCTACCTTTTGTTTGCCTTAGAACTGTTTCACTCTCATACATTTCTCCTATAAAGATGCTAGATAAAAATTTCCTGATGCCTTAATATAATTTTCATGAAAGTTCTATGTGGCCCTTGATCCATGATGGCTGTATTAACACCTAAACCTTATACAGACATCAGATTTCTGCAGAAACAATCTTTCATGATCGTTTGCAGTGACAGGAGGACAAATGAGCTGTGTAAACACAACATTGTGATTGATTTGCCAAGATGGATTGATGAATGACTTTGTGTACACTGCTGTACACATGCTAGATTTTCACCTGAGATGATTATGACCGTTCATCTCGGGCAACAATTATCTAACATGTGTGTGTAACTTTAACCCTTTAAATATAACCCTATCCTTAAGCAATAAATCCTAAACCATCTAATCTCTGAACGTAACACTAACCAAATCTAAGATAACTGACTGACTAACTTGCATGCTCACATTGTTCTGTGCAATTAGCCTCTATGCCAAGTTGTTAATGTGTTGCACTGGAAACTTAAAGCTCTGATCCCCCTGACTTGAAACCTAATTCTAAGGGGTTCAGTAATGGCATTACAGTTGAAGTGATTGTGTTATCTAATGATCACGATGTTACATTTTGCATTTCAGAAGGCTTCACAAGATACTCTTGTGTTCCAAAACAAAACAGGAATTGGCCTTTTATAATAGAATTAATCAAGCCAGCTAGATTCAGCTGTGAAACCCGGGAATAAAGACCAGTTGATATTTGCAAAAGGATTGAGTTTCAGACTCCCTAACTCATGAACCCAAAAGTTTTGCTGGACATATAAAGCAATAAATTTCTGCCTTGAAGCTGCTTGTGCTGTATTCAGAAAATATGTAGTTGTGAGTCCCTAAACACTTTATATATGACCCTTCGGGTTCTAGATTGATTGCCCCACAAAAGCAGCCCTATATACTAATTTGCCCACTATAGGCATCAGAAACAAACTTTTTCAGGAAATAAATATATATTTATATATATATATACAAAAACATACATATTATGCTAACGAATGTATAGTTGTATGTCTCAGCTTTAGTAACTGTCACATCCAACCATTTGTAGGTCTGGCATACTCATATCTTAACGTAAAAATGTGAGGACAGCAAATTAGACAAATAAATAGTTAACAGAAACAGATTTACTAGACATCTTCCATGACTGCATTATCAGGTATTTTAGTCCTATGTGGATTAAATGCTGTAGTCATTTAGCAAGAACACTGATTTATTTTCTGCTTGTCTGGGCTCTGCATAAGTGAAGGGGATGAACCAGCTGCCCTTTTAATTAAGTTCTTGACAGAAGGCTAATTGCTGAAATACCCTTTTAAACTGAAATATAGAATCCTGTTCATTTTGTGTTTGAAATCTAAACTCCGAAGCAACGCATAGCAACAGATTAAAATATCTTGAATGCATTACCTAACCACATAAAAAAAAGACAGAGGGAGAGAAAAAGCTTTTTGAAAAATGCTTTTTTTTGGGAATATTTTATATAATGTTGGATCTTCAATTTGGCCCATAAAGTCAGAAAAATTACTACAACATAGCTGACAACCTTTTTTTTTGCTATTGAATTTTTACTAAATTGCAAATGTAAAAAAGTAGAAAGTTAGGCCAGACCAAAGAAAGTGCCCACTTATTTCAGTAACCCTAAAATGTATGTATAATGGTGGAGGCATTGCATATGACCTTTAGATGAAAAGCAATTCCTAATGTTTTACTATGTGCATAGTCACGTAAATAAAATAGTAAAAAAGAATCAGCAAAGTTCAAAACTTTTTGTTTTCCAAACAAGGCAAGAGTAAGCTAGGTATTAGAGTAAGCATGTATAAATAAATATAAATAAATAAAATGCATTGTGATCAAATGTGATGTACCAAGTAATGATCCATTTTACCTCTAAATTTAACATTATCTTGAACTAATTTGTAGAAAGCACTGTTTTACTATATTTACTTTCCTGTTCATAATTTATATTTTTAAATGCATTTGTTCATTTTACAAAGAAATATTTCTGCTCTTACTTCTTCTGGCCTTAACTAAGCATCTGCTATGCAAAATAAATGGGTTATTAACAGCAGTTCTAAGGTGCAGCAAATATATTGCAGACGAATTTGCAGACGAATCTGAATTAGAGCATGGGGTCCTCCTTGAGACTCAATCATTAATAAAATGAATAATTCACCATTCCCATATGATGAATAAACAAAAGAGATCATCATGCCTTCCAGCTGTACAGTTCACTTTAATATGAATATTTAACTAAGTGACCCTCTTCTCCCTTTGAAGAAAGTCCAGATGTGCAGCAAATGTGCAGTGAATGTGCTGTACAATGATGGAGAATGATGATAAATACATAATAAATAACTTGAGTTTGGAGGAAATGGTTTTATAAATACGGCTCTATGCTAGTTTAAAATGCAATATGAAAATGTTCATGTGTATTATGGTACAGTAGGTAAAATTTCATTTCAAAGTAATTGTAACAAACCTATGTGAGAAGCAAATTAATATCCAATATGAACAAAAAAAGAACATGAGATCAGAGCCCTGGGCTGCATCTGTGTTTGGTAGTTATTCTGTCCCTGATCTCTTTGTCATTCTTTCCTGATCTCCATTGTCTTGCTGACTGCACCTTTATCCTACCACTCCTTTACTCCTGTACTGTTTAACAAAGCTTGCTTGCTGATGCATCTCCTAGACCCTGAACCCAGGTTGTTGACAGTAAAGTCGTCTCTGGCACATGCATTTAAAACTTTCAGGTTTTAATTGGCAAAGTACTATGATGACATACAGTCAGTCCAGTGGGGTATCAGTTCAAATGCTCCAGATGGGATAAAACTGAAAGTGACAAAGCCACTGTTATTTCATTGAATTGCAACCTAAAACTACTACTAACTTCTCCTGCCTCCTCTTCAGCTGTGGGATCCATGTAGCATATTTCTTCTTTGGGATATGCTTTAGCAATACAAACAATTTTTTTGGAACACATATCCCTTCCAAGTGTGGCAATGCTTTTTTTTTAGGTTTCTGGTCGACAAATACTTTCTCATTCCAATCGGTACATTTACTGAAAACACTTATTAGTCAAACCATTAAAACAACTTGCCTAATATTGTGTAGGTCTCTCTTGTGTAACCAAAACATCGGCCCATCGAGACATGGACTCCACAAGGTGCCCTGTGGTATTCAGCACTGAGGTGTTTAACTATCTTTAACTATCAACATTTTCCAAAAGACCTTCACTTTTCTCATCACACCAGCCTCCTTGTGTGCCCATTGTAGGTTCTTTAGGCTTTGGACAGGGGGTCAGCATGAGTACAATGAGTGCCCTGTGCTATGCAGATGCATACACCGCAGATTACAGATTAAGAAAAAACCTTTAATTACTTTGCAAATTTTTTATTATAACTGGCATAAATACGACGGATAAAATTAGTAGTTCAGGTAAAACTAGTGCTAATATATTATTTTCTGAAAATACAATGTAGAAAAATGCCTTATGTGTCTTGAGTTGTTATTATTGAAAGTATTACAGTGTCATTATTGCCTTCATCTTTGAAAGGTTCGTACTTATGTTTTGTTATCCTCAGGAGAGCAAGGTCTTTCTTCTCTTTTCAGATAATTTGAGGGGATGATTGAAGATTTGTTGCAAATCAAAAAGAACAAAAGCATTGAAAAGAACTGTAAAGATGAAGATGGTATAATTAATTAGCAATCATGAGCAGCAATACCTGAACCATTCCATCAACCACTCAGGCAACTGTTTCTTTTTAGTTAGTTAGTGATCAGCATCTAATACCATATTTCTTAAAATAATACAGGAAATCACCAGCATAAAAATGATCGTTTCAGCTAATTTCCTCTGACATTTGCCACATTCATGGAGTCATCAAGTTGATAAAAATCACAGCTTAGGCTCAGCAAAACCCACTGATTTATTCATGATTTCATAAGAGAATATGATTATTCCCTCTCTCTCAGCCCCCCAAATGATTGCATTTTCAAGTGGGAAGTGAGATGGAAAATGTCTTCACTTCATTATGACAGCCCGTAAATTCTTTCTTGTGTATAGCTCACAGAATCAAGCTAAACACAATATATTTTCTTGATTGTGGATTCAGAAGTCAACACATTAAATGTTTCTTGTATACAGTTACAAAAAATTAGATAAAAGTTCCAATGATTTTTAAACCAGCAAAACACTTTTATGACGCCTTCATTCCATTAACCTTAAACCCTAAGCACATCAAGTGCTACTTTCAGAATTATTTTTTGTTGAAGTGATAAATAAAAGATTATAAATCATGGATTGCATTTAATGACTTTTACTAGAATAGTTAGGTGTTGTTTATTGTGTTTTGTAAAATGAAGTTCCTGCATCCTTATGCCAGTGAGCCACTGCCTTGTGGGAGACGCTACAAGTAGCTTCTACCTGCCGCAGCCCTATGGAGAATAAGTGGGAAACAGTGAGTGGTACAGTACTGCTCACTTCCAGTGTTCCACTACTGCTCTGTGATGCACGTGATTGCCAAGGTGCCAACTTCAGGAGTTGCATGTGATTGCTTAATCTCAATGCTTGTCTGAACCTTGCCTTAAGATGACTTGACATGATTAATGTACTTTTCAGGGGTTTCCCCACTTGTGAAACTGGACTTGTTACGCTATTTATAACAAAAAAAATGAGAAACAATATCAGGGATGGGTTTTAAGATAAAAAAATGTTGTTAGAATTAAAATCCAGTGGCCCTGAACAGTGATGGCCAGGAAACTGTCTATTAGATAAAATAGTCAATAGGAAAGCCTGACGGAGAAGAGCTTAGAAAAGGGGTTTTAACTATTAGTGTCAGTGAGCCACTACATGCTGCACAGGCAGCTTATTTACCAATGCATGTGGTGGCAGCTCTATTCCTCTGCCTGTCAGGACTAGAGGATGCCCACTCCTACACACACACACATGCCCAAAGTATTATAAGCAACTCAGCATAAAGCAGACACATATCTGTGAATCTGAAAACTAAAAGAAAAAGTGGCATGCAATAAAAGTCCACTATATTATCCTAAGATTTACACTTTTTGCTCTGATGTATCTTCTATTGAAATGAATAGAAATGCAATTAAAATGCTTGTCAGCGTGTCAATTCTGGCTAAAAAAAAGCACATAAATGTGAATCGAGCACTTTCTTTTTTTCTTGCATTTTTTTCTTGATTTCTTGCATTTTCTAATGTTGCTAGAGCCATTTAGAAGACTTGTATACAGATACATACACATATACAGATAGATCCTTATTTTGAACGCACCAGAAAAAATATACCTGTTTAAAAAAATTCCCTTTTCGTTCCTTCCATATAAGTGAACGTTTATGCAACACCCCAGGTCTGAGCCTGCGATGGGAGAGTGGGGGGGAGGGGGCTTCTGGCATCATGACCTCACTCTGGGGGAATGACACACGGCTTTAAATGACACATGGCTCCCCCCCGTATGAGTTGTCCCTATTCCTTGGATTTAGTGGCCCGTAAGGTCCGAAAGGTTGGTGACCACTGACATAGAGCATCTGCCCACGACAGCCCCATAAAGAAAAAAAAGAATAGAATTAGTGAGCGTTACAGTACCACAGATACTGATACTTTCAAGTGGAACTGCATTCTACTTTTACAATTGCTCCATTAGGCAGGACATTATTGCAGAAAGGGACTGGTGATGTCCCTTCTGCAATAATCTGTCTTACTTGATGGCTTCAGGTTTCTGGTCGACAAAGTTGAGTTTGCATGTACAGCTTAAGCTTTAGTTGCCAGGGAAGTCTGGGAAGGGTGTCAAGGAAGAAAGAACTGTTGCAAGCCCACACAGGAGATACACTATCCCAGCACAGCCAATCAAGATGGCTGAAGATAGTCTTCAGGAGAAAAAGAGAAGAAAGATAGCGGCATCATGCAATGTAATGTAGATTGGGTGAGTTCAGTTTAGGTTTAGTTCTGCTTTAAGAACCAGTGCTGCGGTGGAAGTAGCTGAGTGTCTGCCAAGGTGTAAATTGTCCCTTAAAAATATATGTATATTTTAATGTTAATATTATTTTAGGCTAACAAACTTAGCACCTAAATAGTTCACAATAATAAAGTCCCCTCTTAATGTTTCAATGAGTTCTCAATGAATCCATGTGGGAGCCCAGCATTCCCCTGTGTAAGGAGCTAAGCTCCCCACACAGATGACACACGGGGCTCCAACTTAATTTTATAAACTGCTGTAATTCTGTGAGTTGTCAGATTCTTTAGAACAAGCAGCTGCAAAATATTAGAAAAACCAGCAATAGGATTTCTTGGAAGGATAAAAGATAAAATGCATTGGTGAGTAAAGGAATGCAAAAGAAAATGGTGCTAATCACCAACAGCCAACAGGCTTCAAAACTGTCACATTTTACAAGCAGTGTTAAAGCAAAAAACATCAAACACAGACTTCTTTTTATTAAAACATGTTTAATGTCAATTCACAAGGGCTGATAATTTATTAGTAACATACAATACTGACCTTTGTGGTACGTTCCAAATGTGTGAGAAATGCCAAATTGTGAGGTTAAACATTGACTTGTGAGGTAAGTGACAACTTGTAAGATAAAATACCCACTTCTGAGGTAAGTTACTGACTTGTGAGCTAAAATACTCACTTGTAAGGTAAGGTACTGATGTGCAAAATCAAATATTGACTTGTGAGGTAAGTTACTGGCTTGTGAGGTAAAATTTTGACTTGTGAGGTAAGTTGCCAACTTGCAAATGCACCAGGCAGGTCCCCATTGCAAAAATGGACAGGAGATGTCTGTTCTGAAATACGTATTCGTACCTACAATGCAAAGCTCAGCATTTGTTGCCAGGGATAACTGGCAATGCCAGTTTACCTTGTGGGTCCCAGAACTGAAAAAAACCCTCTGCATGCTTGTAGGAGTTATGTCATCCCGGACTGGCCAATCAAGAGGGCCAAACATGGGGATGTGGAAGAAAGTAGGAGAGGAGATGGAAGCATCTGCAAAGGAACGGAAGTGTTGACTATCTAGGGATTAGTCCCGTTTTAATTCATTTATTCTTAATAGCACCTCAATACAGCTTCCACAATGCATGCTACTGTCCAAATTGTGAATACCTAACTTTTAGTGTGTTTTTGGCATAGTCATAGTCATAGTGTTTGGCATAGTCCCTTTGGCATAGTCCCTTTCAAGGGCAATACCTTTAAACTTACGTATTTACTTTTACATGGATATTCTTCTGTGATACCCCTCCTATTGTCTTATTTTTTTTCAGCAAAACAGAGCCCCTCCCACTTTTCCAGATTAGTAAGAAATTTCCTGAACATCAAGTTTGCTGACCGATGGATCCGTCGAAGGGGTATCCTCGAAAGGCCTCCGCGCTCCACTGACCTTACACCTTGGGACTATTTTGTTGTGGGGCTATATCAAAAAAGGTGTATGTCACTAAGCCCTGTAACCTGTCACAGCTTAAGGAAAGAATCCGCACGGCCTGCAGCGACGTCGGGGAGGAGATGATGAAAAACATCAGAGAGGCTTTCATCCGAAGGTGGCTACAAGTTGTCCAAAATGAAGGTGCCCCTCTGGAGGTATACAACTAGTCTTCAAGGCGTTTGAACGTGATGGCAAGCCTAGCAAGTAAAACTGCAATGACTCCTTTGTTGATGCTAAAAATATGAATAAACTTAGTTTCTGGTGTAATTAGGAGTTACTTAAAGGTGTATAGTGACTTTTAGTACACCCTGTATATTGCATTTTCTAGATTCCTACACAGGGGTCCAGTACAAGATATGTCTATATTTTTACTTATTTTGCTATATTTTACTCAGCAGCAGAGCTAAACATAGTTTTAAATACAGCAAAGTTTTCCCAGAGACACGTAGATGATAGAATCATAATAACTAGAGAAATATATACAAAAACACTGTATAAACCTTTTAAATAGACACTGTCACTTTAATAATTTAGGCTTCATATGTGTCTTTCTGAACCCTCCCAGACTGTTTTTATCAACACTATTATACTTTTAATAATTGTTTATTGTTTCATGCCTCAAAAAGTCCTCATGTTTACAGTGAGTGGAAACACTTTGTTTCAATGAAAGCCTTCCTGTCTTATTGCACTTGAAGCATTCACATCTAAGTAACCCAGCTGGATAAATCTTGCCTTCCCTGAACTCATAAATGCAAAGATTAAAACCTAACCAGCCTCTTGGTGGGAGGAATAAATTACAATAATTATTTCTATGGTAATACCTCCTTGTCTCTTCTAATTATGACATCCTTGATTTCCAGATGAGCTTGTATTTTGTGATAATTCAGTTGCAGGACATAACAGTCAGCCATTCCAAACTTCAAGACCAGCAATTTGCCTTTTACCTAAAGATGAATAGCTATAATTTAGCAAGTAAATTAAACAAACATATTTTAGACTTACAATGGTGCGTTATATCAGAGACTAACCACTATACAGAGCATGACAGAGACAAGCAATGAATATGAGTAATACATCTCTATAGATGTCCTTCAGTTACTTAAATATTGAAATAATACTAACGTGACATGATGGATCCCAACCCCCAGTACTAATAAATCCCTCAGTTCAAAATATGTGCCAGAAATTGAATTGGAAGTTGAAGTGGTTTAGGGTCAGTTTACTGTAATTATTTTTTTAAATTTGCACCTGGCGGAGTACATGATTTTAACAGAGGTTTAAATGGTCACTTTGCATGGTGTGTGGCAGGACAGATCCATATTCAGCAAGCTTCAATGGATTTTTCTTTAACTTGTGCTCTAGTAGATATTCTATGGGATTAGTGAGCCTTGAGCACCCATGACCTGTCACTGGATTACTGGCTGTATTGCCCAAGACCATTTCTTTTAGGCTCTATTTACTGTGTACAAGGAACACACTACAAAAGCTGCAGTTTTGGAGAGGGTCTAACCTAGTCATCTAGCCATCACAATCTGGCTCTTGTCAATGTCCCCTAGATTCTTATGTTTTCCCATTTTTCTTGTTTCTGACATAAGTAAATGACTGCTGTTGTCTCTATCAATGCACTGTGACAGAAACCTTTGCACTGAGAGAATCAATGTTATTTACTTCACCCATCAGTTGTTTTAATGTTTGATCAGTAAAAGTGTGGGTCTGTGTAAAAATAAAATAAAAAATATTTAAAAATAAAATGTAATAAATGACAAATCTCTAAGCACTGTGAGTTGGCTAAAGATACAGGACTGCAAATGAAGGTTACTTTGCAGCACCTTTGGTACTGGACTGCCTGATAGGGGATAAATGACTTTTTATATAAAAAGAAAAGAAGAGACAGCTTTTTTGGCAATAGGAAAATAAAAGATGTTTACTGAGTGTTTAGAGAATTACAATTTCTCAGCTAGACATAGAATTTCAATATAAGAAACCACGACTATTATGAACCATGTGAATGTAATACCATTTGATTGACCTTGATGAACGAAAAACTTATTTTATGTATATATTTTTGTAACCTAGTTTAAGTCTCAAAATCCCCTGAGGAAGCGAGAGTGTGAAAATGGAACACTTTCTATAAACCGTCTTTTATTTTCCTATTGCCAAAAAAGCTGTCTCTCCCTTTCTTGTTATGTATCAGTAATTTTACGCTTGGCGTATGTATCTAATCTATATTGTCAATGATTTTACCTTTTGATACATTATCACCTTTCCTTACGAAAAATGACTTTAGTGATAATTCATTAAACTTATGGAAAACTTCAAGCTGGAATTTTCAGCTACATGGAGTAAAAGTAAACATGTGGATACAAATGGAGGCTGCCAATAAAACCCTCTCCTTTGGTAAATGCTTTGTGTATGGTTGCTGTTTGAACGTGAATGTTTATAAGGCAATGAATATGACATTCACTGTATGAAAAACTTCATGGTTAGGGTGTTTTTTAGCAATCATGATTTTCGTTGACCCAATACAATGATCAGGAGTCCTGATTTGGCTGCTTACTATAAGCAAGACAAATACTTCAAAACAGAAAAAAAGTATGCAAAAAGTATTTTCAGAAGTCCAACAAACAGAGATGATGTATTTCCCTTTGTGGAAATTTTACCTACTGTAAATGCTATTTAAAATGCAGAACAATATTGTGATAAAATGTTGTGCTTTCTATTTTTGTGAAACAATCTATTAGAAAACTGAATGGGTTGTGCCATTCACAAACATTGCCAGATAATCATGTAGGCAGAAAAATCTAAAAACAATATATTTTATATTTTTTTAGCAGGGCTTGTAGATTATTTATGATAATGTTTTCAATTTGTGTACAGTGACCTACATTTCTGAACTCGGCTGACTTGTGAAAGTTGCACTGCTTCTCTTGTTTTAAGAAGAAAAACAAGGTAAAACTCTGGACCTATGTTGAGTGTTCCAAAGGACTGAAAAATTAAGCCATTTCTCTTACCAGCTTCTTATGTAAGATCACCAAGTGCAGACAGTTGAGTTTATTATGCTCCAGTGTGAATGCTTCAGAATACTGCACAGGAAACTAGCATCTGTACCCACTGATTTTAGGTGCTTTCTCATGCGTTTATACTCTAGACCAGTGATTTTCAACCACTGTGCCGCGGCACACTAGTGTGCCATGAGAGATCTTTAGGTGTACCATGTTGTAGCTGAAATAGGAATGCGTGCAGAAACATGAGAAAGATATACTAGTTACTAATAACTTCACAAATTAATTCATAAAACCATTTGTACAGAACATGTAAGCTTTTACCAAGCACTAACATTAACTGAGACACCCTGTTTGACACTTAAAAGGTGATTGAACATTTTAGTACTTCTTGTAGTAATGGACGTAAGATAAATTTAAGAATACCTTTTATAGAATATAAACAGACAGCTCTCTGTTCTTTAATCTTTGTTTGAAAGGGTTGTCAACTATAATTTTCAGAAATATTCTCTCCTAAATATAGCACTATAGCACTGTTAAAATGAAAATTGTACAGAGGTCCTGATTTACGTTCATAGCTGAAAAATTAGCTTATTTCAGATATGTGAACATTTTGCAAATTTTTTATAAAGGAAATCAGCAGTCATTGACCTTACCAGAATAATTCTCAAACAGTTCATGGTTCTGTTCAACAGTCCATGGCATCATACAAGCCATTGCAATGTGTGTAGTTTAATTTTCTCCGATTTCACAGTCAAACGAGTTTGGAACTTATAACTTGTCATTTTACATGCCAGCTCATTGTCTTTACATCATGTGTTCTTGTCACTTAAACGGTTTATTCTTATCTGTGTTATGGTAAAAGACCAAATGTATATGGGGAGGTTAGGAAGAATTAGACACCTTTATTCCAGCAATAAATGTATCCGTGTAATTTTAAAGTGTAAAAATTTGTAGGTATAAACAAACTCTAAACACATTATAAACTCTATAAACATTATTTTTTAATTATGCCAATTCAAACAATCATTTTATCATTGGGTTGGTATCACTGTTTTGTTCAATTAAAAATTGTAGTGTGAGCAGAAGATCAATCACTTAATCTTAGAATGCTTAACAGAATTCAAATGGTGGAATAAATCCAGCCTATTAAAGTTGTTAGTAAGAAAATATATACTTTACACAAAAAATCTGTGGTAACTATAGTTATTTTTTAGGCATCCAGCAAATTAAATCCAATTTAAGTGAGTCACTGTGATCCTTCTATGGGTTCAAGTTGAAGTTCTGCTGTTCATCATTTTCTTTTTCCACCAAATAATGCGGAAACTCAAGCAATTAAACTTTAAAGAATTTCCTCTTGTAAACTAATGTTCCTATGCTTTTTCTTTTGTGGGCAAATGTGCTTAGGATATGTTACATACAGTATTGCTTTTGTTATAACATATTTTAAGAGATCTTGTCCTACTTTTAGCTATATATTTGGCAGGGAATATTTTTCTAAAGGGACTTAAAGTGTTAAGTATCAACATAATAAAATTATCTCCACTAACCCAAGTCCAGAATGGGCAGAAGCTATGTAAATGATAGAAATGTTTAAAAGTAGAAGATAAATTATCTATAGCAAATCCAGTAGTAGTATGTTTTATTGTAAGCTTGTGGAAAAACTAGTATGTTGGTTTTCTGGAGCAGTGGTTGGCTACTAATATATAAACTAATATATATCTTTTTTATTAATAGATTAATAAGGGATGATTTAAGTTGAGTAATAACTATTTTTAAGAAGTCAATGCAGGGTCTGTTATCCAGAAGTGGGAAATATCAAGCTTTTATAAGTTGTGAGCCTTTGATGCATCTGTTGTGTGATTTTCTGCACACTGCTACTAGCAACAAATTTGCTGTGGTCAGGCGTGAGCAGGCAGTATAGTTTGAGCTAGAAATGGTTGTTGTATGCAAATGGTTAAAACCCAATGGTGATCACTGCAAACATCTCATACATGACTAAAGTAATTTAATCACTTACGGGAATGAGACATTTTCTATCTATCCTTTTGTCTCTTGTGTATTTCAGGTAGACAAGCTACATTCGCTTTTCATTTTTTCTTATGCAGTCTGCAATTCCAGTAAAACATTTAAATTGTGAAACAGCAGTGAGATGGAAAATCATTATAATCCAGTCTATCCAGAGCTACTGATGACTTAAAATTAAAGAAGGATTTATGCTTCCTGTGAAATACAAACCTTTCAGTATTCACTCTGTAAATTCTCTTCCTCTAAAAGAACAAGATTCAGAAGTGTTTAGTTGCGTTAGGGCTGGTTCCATCTTGGTCTTTAGCTTTCATTTATCGAAGGTCTGCATTTGATTTTTGGAATTTTTGTAAATCCCTAGACCAAAAATGTAATATTATTTGCAGCACCCATTGACAAAATTTCAAAATTCCATTTTTTACTTTTAGATGTTAAATAGAAAAAATATATTTTGTAAGGTAAAGTTTAATAGAAAGATGTTTAATAGATAAACTCTGTACTTGAAATGGATTGGGAGTGGGCTGGTTGGGTGGATTACCAGAAAAGAAATCAGCTACCTAAAGTGTATGGAAACCCACAATCTCTTTCGGTTCATCATGGTTCACTGTACACTATTTTTCTAAAAAATATTTTTGTGACTTTGTGGATTAATATTTTTCCTTGTATTCAAGCCAGTAGGACTGCTTTCTGACAACATTTAGCTACTACCTAGCAGTTAGCAGAAGCTTTGCATGGTGTGTTCCTCCAGTAGGCCTTTTGGTTCTCTATCAGGTCTATCGAATAGAAGTCCAATGAAGAACTAATAAATCACAGAAATGCTGCTGCCAATTGCAAGGTAGTGGCTTAGTGCTGTGAGTTTGCTACTGTAAAAGGTATTACTGGTAAGATGCTGAAATAAAAAAAAAAAAAAAATTGGTAGGTGTAGGTTCACATTAAGTAATTTGGTTAAAAAGTCTGTGTAAATTGAGGCATGACTGTGTATGGTCAGAGTTCTCCCTCGTCTTCCCACACCCCTCACCACATCGCCGGTGAAAATGGCCAACTTGGCTGTTTATTTACAATTTTAATTGCCAATACAATAAAACATACTTTAAAGACATTATCATAAATAACATAACTGACAAAACCACATAAATATATTTTCTATTATTTTGTATTGGATTGGATGCAGGACTTTGTATTCAATCCAATACAAAATGAGAACAAAATTCAAACTCTCATTTTGTATTGGCTTGAATACAAACTCCTGTATCCAATCCAATACAAAATGAGAGTTTGAATTTACCAATTACATACTCTGTATTTATTTTGAATCATTTTTTATTGGATTGGATACAGGAGTTTGTATTCAATCCAATACAAAATGTGTTTGAATGAGTTTCAGTTTGAATTTCCCGCACAGGCGCCGACGTCATCGTACGCGCCGACGTACACGCATGGAGGGAGAAGAAGCCGGCCGGCCCGACGCTGGAGGACGACGATGGATGATCGCAGCGGGATCAGGTAAGTGATCGATAAACCCGAACTTTTCTCACTGTATTTTCATACAGTGAGAAAAGTTCGGGTTTATCGATAATTGTAACTTTTTGAAGCCCGTACCAAGGTCGGGCTTATCGCTCAGGTGGTTAATAACCATACAACAATAATAAACCTTAATAAAAAATAATAAACAATAATAACCTTCCAGCAGTGCAACTTTAAATTACCTTAGGTAGCAGGTCCTGGAGGACACCAACACCTTCACCTCCGTTAACCAGGGGCATGCGCTTGTTGATATATTTATACTGCTCCCACGCGCTACTCCCCTGCCTCGGGAACTATGTCATACAGGTCCAATCCCTTTACCAATATAGCCCCACTTACTACCAAATTAACCATTTTGGAGACCCCATACCTTAGATGGCTCTCCACACCATTCCATCACTTTCCTTACACCCTGCCCCCGATGACCTCAAACTGCCACTGCACCACAATCGTAAGTTCATACAATTGTGGGCTCCTCCATACCCTCAGAGCCCTTCTAATGCCCTCCTCCAAACCCAAAGACCAAAGGTCCGTACCCACTGCGTTCAGATGAACACCATCCCCTTGCAAATTTCATGGGAAATTCTCCTCCAAGTCCCTATGCCTCACTACTAAACCACCATTCCTGGCAATAAACTGCCCAACTTCCTTCCTTCACTTTGATACAGGCTTTCTACCGACCTGGACCTTCTCCAGTGTGTCGTAGCCACTATATCCGACCAAACTACTAACAAATCAAAGAATGCAGTGCGTAAGTGAAAAAATTCTCTTTTAATGTGCCTGATGAGCTCCCGTACGTACCCCTAAATCATCCCCCCACATGAATAACCACCACATCAGGTGGTCAGTCCAACCTGGCTTGGATTTCAGGAAGAACTCCACAGCATTCCCAGCACCCTAATTCATCGCAATACTCCATCCTCCCTGGCGATATCCAACTGTCGGCCTTCGGGCATGACACCCGCCCTCCTAGCTCCTTCTCTCAAATAAGAATGCCCACATCTGGTATCCCCGAACATTCAAAAAAGAAAAGCCAACCCCTGCCATTTTTCTAATGATTAACGACATTGACACCCCCCGATCCACTGCCCTACAAACACAGCAAAAAACTAAGCATATCCAGACCTCCTCAGACTTTCTGTCCCCAAACTCACCGCAAAACTGCAACCACTCCCTCCATAGGCCACCCAAATAGCCACCGATACCGATCCTCGCAGCAATGACATCACGGTCCCTGTGCAATCCACCATAGTCCTTCCAGGAAATGCACTCCGAAACGCTCCGCTCCTGGTGCCAGTTCTTAAAAGAGCTTCCACTGAAACTAAGACAAAGCCTCAGCTACTGAATTTGCCTTTCCTGGAATGTGAACCACCCACAAATACAAATTGTAACGCAGACACAGCAAAACCAACTGCCTCAATAACGGTATGACCGGCCCTGACGAGGCTGACCACTTGTTAACAGCCTGCATTACCCCCAAGTTATCACAGTGGAAACAAATTTTCTTATTCGCCAAATGCTTGCCCCAAATTTCCAAAGACACCACTATGGGGAAGAGCTCCAGAAGAATCAGATTAGAAACCAAGCCCACTTCCTTGCCATATCCGGGGTTTTGACCGGGCCCTCCATCCACAATGCTTTACCATTGTATTCCTCCAGAAAGACTCCCCGCACCTCCAAATCATCCCTTAATTCCAGTGTCAATCTTACAATATGCGATGGGCGCCTAATACCTGCCGTCGGTGACGCCACCTTCCACGCAAATATCTGCCCCATGAGCATAATTCTGCAAGCAAAATTCAAATTGCCTAGCAATGATTGAATCTGCCTCAATTTCACCTTTCTTATCCCTCGTACTGTGTCCACATGTTCCTGCAACACTTTTCAACCCTTTGGTTACCTGCATTCCATGTTCACCGTGTCTATCTCAATACCCAGGAATGACAACTCCGTGGTCGGCCCTTACATCTTTTATGGTGCCAGTGTAAAGTCCCTAACAGGACATGGCAGGTACAGGATGCAGGCAGGCCCACATACAGAAAATCGTCCAAATAGTGCATTACTGAATCCACACCCGCCAGATCCCGAAGCACCCACTCCAGAATAGGGCTGAAAGTCTCGAACAATTCACATGACACCGAACAGCCCATGGGAAGGCACCTTTCCACATAGAACTGTCTTTACCATTTGCACCCCAACAACCTAAGACTATCCTGGTGAACTGGGAGCAGACGAAAGCCGCCTCAAAATCTACTTTCGCCATTAACCCCCCTTTCCATATCTGCGCACCCACCGCACTGTGCTATCAAAAGATGTGTATGACACCGAGCACATCTCGGGGTCAATGGCGCTGTTTACTGTCTCTCTTCGGGAAAGACAAGTGATGAATCATCCTAAACCTATCCTTTTCCTTCTTTTGAAATAACCCCAACGGCGAAGCCATTAGGTCCTGCAGTGGGGGTTTCTCAAACGAACCTGCCAAACAGCCCAAACTCACCTCCTTCCATTTTTTACTAACTATCTCCAGATAACGCATTTCCGACCGCAAATTGTCCAGCACCGCCTCCAAGTTTCATGGAATTCTAAATCCTTCCGTAAAACCTGCAACCAGCACCCCAAACGCCACCCTGTCCAAATATCTACTTAGAAAGGACAGAATTCTGTTTATTATCACAGGAGTCCTCCCTTTTTCCAGCCTCCTCCCTGCCTCCAAATTTACCTTGTCGCAGGCAGCGTGCAAATCCGTGCTGTCCCCCATGCCTCGAGCACTCGTGTTGAAAACAGCACGCTGCTCTGAACCTACAAACCCCCTCATTTTACTGCCAACATAGCCCTCTTTTCCTAATGGCTTGGGCTCTTGAGAGCCCAACAACCCTATCCCCCCCAAGAAAGTGCTGCCCACCAACCCGTGCTGACGTCATAAGCTTCATCCATATGTCCTTATGATTCCAGCGCAAGGAAGGGCGCTCCGCCCTCCTTTGACGAAATTGCTCTTCGTATCTTAACCAAGCCTGTCCCCCATATACTCTGTACGCTTAATTAACTATCAAAATACCCAAATAATGCCGAGCAGTGCTCGGGCGCCTTTTCCCCGATAACACTCGCCAAACGTACGCGGTATCATACGGTAACATTGCAACTCCTCCTATGGTTTCCCCTCAACCATCCCCCGGTCCAGGTTAAAACGTTCAAGTGGCAGCAATGAAAATATGTCGATATGCTCACCCCTCCATATGCCTTCTCTCACCCCCTGCTTCAAATGTGACCGCTGCGGGCCTTCGAAGCGAATATTTACTTCGCCATGCGCATTATCACCAACACTTCCCTGCATCTCCGCCATAACCCCACTGGGCTCTTTGACCAGTACCCCGACGTCCGGTGGCACCATTTGAAGGTCCCCCTGCTCCGCCTGATCCCCTATTACCTTGGTGCAAACCCAGCCCCTCTGAAACTCGCTCCCCCCCTTTGTCAAAACTCCAAAGCTAACCAACCGACTGCCGTAGCAATTTCAGTTGCATTGAGCACACACCCTCTAAAACTTGAGCCACCCCCCAGCCCTGTCTGAGAAACCACAGGCCCCCTTACTCTCTCAGCCCCTGAAACCCTCTCAGTAGGAAGACCCCACACTCCTTTGCCACTGCCAAATAACTACCAACATCACAAAAAACATCCCCAGATCCCCCTGCCCCCTTACCACCTTGCTGCCTCAAATTACCATCTTCGGCCTCCATGGCCAGAGCTTCTCCACACTATCACTTGTCTCTCCTTCTTCCTCCAAAGATAACTCCCCTTCCAACATCTGCTCCCTGTTGGCAATGTCCTCGATCCTCCCAGTCCTTCTCCATCTTGGTGCCGGCCACCATCTTGGCTCGCGTTGTCCTGGACACGCATCCTTCCGGTGACGCAATTCCTCTGACATCATCACTGGGGGACACCTGCGGACGCCCGCTTCGCCTCATCTGCTGGGTTCCCCAGGCCTCCGGTCTCCACCTCATGCAATACTCCTTTTCTTCCCCCCGCTGAACCACACCAGGGAACAGGTCAGCGTCCGCTACCAACCTGCTTCTACTCCAAGCCTCCTCCCCACAGGCACCCCTGGTCCTAGGTGCCGGTGAGGCCGCCAACACCCGTTCCACCGTTGTCCAGGATCGAGTCCCTCCGTGCTGTGCCCAGGGCTCGCATCCTGGGGGCTCTGTTTCAGTTGAGTGTTCCTCCCAGGACCCCTGCCATTCCAGCAGCAGGCTGTTTTGCAGGGCGGCCTGGAGAGTCCCTGATGAGGCTCCCAATATGGCGCTTAGCTCTGGGAACCTCTAGGCTCAAGCGCTCCTAAGACCTCCAAGGCCATGTCCCTTCATTGCTTGCATCCAAAGAGGCTGTGGAGGTTCCCTGTAATAAGGCTGCCATTCTAGCCTCCAACCACGCTGAGCCCTTTACGGCTGCAGTAGCCCTAAGCTGGACCCACATAGCATCAAGCTGCTCTGATTCTCATAATGAAATCATTTTCTTAAGCTGTATCCATCTGATCTCACTTTTTTACCTACTTTGTCTCCCTATATCGCCTCACTTCCCCCACCCATTGTTTTTCTTTTGTCACCAATCCCTGACCTTTTAACCCTCCCACCTTATTAAACCCCACTCTAAACCAAGCATCGTCCTGTTCGATCTTCCCCCCCACCAGTCATACTGGCCTTCCACTTATTCCCCTTCCACTTGGGCTCCAGGCCTTACTTTCAGACAAATAAATTGAAATAAGGGTTTTAGGGTTACATACATTTTAAGGTATTGTTGAATATTTGAAACAGATTGAGTAAAATTATTGTAGAACATATAGATTCAGCAAACAGTACTTAATGTGCAGTAAAGGTTACACAGTGTAATGGGTACAGGGTAATTAGTATTGCCAGCAGTACACACCCCAGGGCCACAACAGACACAACTTTAACTAGCAGTACTTGAAAATGGAACATTCAAAGTCTGGCCGAATCCAAACAGAACAGTCAAAAAACCCAAGTATGAATTTCGAGTTTGAATTCAATTAAAACAAATGTTGGTTGGAAATCTCTGGCAGTGGTTTCTTTGGCTAACTTTGAAACTCTTAGATAGCAAAGGACCAAGAGGGCAAGATTTAAGATCATTTTACTGGTAATAGGAAAAACACATTTTTTTATACTAAAATGGGGAAAAATTGGCTGTGTGAAAAGGCAACTAAATGATGTGATTTCACTTCATGATTAGTCAAAATTAGTATTTTACCATTGTGGCAAAAAATATGTCGGCTGTCTCATATATTGACTGTTCTCCTTGTTGGAAAATTTCACTAGCAATTGGACAAATGTAGGAATCTCAGACAGCATGGGAGCAGTCTCAATCCATTGGTATGATTGTTTAACAGAGGGAGAGATAGGGGACCTGTGTTACTGGTTAAGTCCTTGACTGAACTCTGGGTCCCACATTTTCCTGAGACTCATGTGTTGATATAGCACACCTGGTGTGCTAAACAGCAGGGCCTGTGAATATGTAAGCCAGACTATCTGTTCCTGTGTCTAAGAGGAGAAGCATTGGTTAGTATGCCAGATACTGCTGTTTGCTTGTTTGCTATACTAGCCAGTAGGCTATTCAGTTTATTTAAGGAACTGTTGTGTTGATAACACTACCCCTGCAAGGCAAGTTTGTTTTGTTGGTTTTGCCTTTCTGTTTTATAAATATGGGCAGGGGTTCTGAAGAGGTGTTGAGGCATGGAGTTGCCTTACTACCAGTCTGCCATTTGATGCTAATCCCCACAACTGGTGTTTGGGATGCAGGCACAGCAACTCCTTCTGCGGATCTCAGGTGACCAGTAAGTCCACTTATCCTGAACAGTTTGCCAAAATACCAAAGATTGTGTTATACAGCAGTTCTTTTTCCCAGGGTCCATGCAGATGTAAAGAACTTTTATGAGTCTTGCCCCACCTGTCAGATATTGGCCAGAATGCCCCACTTTCGCAGCCCATCGGTCCTATTGCCAGGAATTGAGATACCTTTTGACCAAATTGCAATCAATTTGGTTGGGCCCCTGGATAAATCTGCTAAGGGGCATCAGTACATATTGGTTCTATTACGCCTGTCGGTACCCCGAAGCTGTCCCACTAAGGAACACCTCGTCAAAGACCATAGCCCATGAGCTGTTTAATATGTTTACATATTTATTTGCATATTGGGTGGCACAGTGGCTCAGAAGTTAGCACTCTGGCCTTTTCAGCACTAGGTCCCAGGTTCGATTTCAGGACAGGTCACTATCTGTATGTAGTTTGCATGGGTTTTCTCCCACATTCCAAAAAGGTTATTTGGTTTCCTCTAAACTGACCTTAGACTGTAATAAAGTCACATGACTATGGTGAGCTAATATATTGTATGACCCTTTGAGGGATAGCTAGTGACATGACTATGGACTTTGTAAAACACTGCATAATATGTCGGCACTATATTAATACTACTTAATAATATTATTATTGTTCTTGAGGGTAGATTAGATGTTTTACAAAAACATTTAACTCTTCAAAGATACTTCAATTTGCACAGCATTGGGCGTTGCCCCTTTATTGATTTTAATTCTGATGTTCATGGATTTATGCCACATAAATTAGTCGTTTATATTGATTACCTTTAAAATGTTATTTGATGTAAAAAATTAAAATATTTAATGGAGAGGAAAAACATTATTTGAAGAATAAAAGCTGAAACGAGTGTCTCATTAAAAGAATTGACCACTTTCCTGTAACACTTTTGAAATTATGCTTGGGCGCATCAATAAAGCATCACAAACTCCTTCGCTTCACAGGAGTTTCAAAGTTAAATTACTGTAATGAACACATTAGCATATCACTGCACACATCTGATTAAGTGTCATTTCCACCAGACTTTCATGCATTAAAGAAATTCAATAGAGTTTGTTGAGTAAAGCTCAGCCCTTTCTAAAAGCTAAAGATTTTAACTTCATATTGGTAAAGAAAATTGTAATTAAAGGCTATCATGGTGCAAAAAATCAATCTGATGTGAAATACTAAAACACAAAGAATGCATTTCTTCTGTAGTACATACACTTGGGGAGTTGACTGTTTCATAGCATTAATATAAGTTTTAGGATTGCTGGGATAATCCTGAGAGGTGCTGTGCAAACCTATAACTATGTATTGATTTAAATATTCAGCAATCTTTTTAAATTATAATATAGGAGCTACTTGTTTCTATTTGGTTAAAGTATATTTTTATGATCCTACCAGTATTACCTAAACAACTAGAGCCAACTTTTTTATAGTATGACCTTCATTGTTTTTCTTTTTTTTTTATTCGTTTTTTTTGTGTGAAAAAACAAACCGCTCCTGAAATTAAAACAGCTTAACTTAAATATTTTCTGCCATTTTAAGTTTATACACAGTAAGTAATTTATTTGTGTAATGCTTATGTCTATGACCCCTTTCTTCCAATTTTGGCTGGACTGTCTTTGGAAGATACTATATACTGGGCCCACCTATGATATAGGGCAGGTGATAATCTAATCAGTGGGGGAGAACAGGCGAAGCAGAATTTCAATATTCTCTATGTCAAGTGCTTTACATGACATGACCTGCAGCTTCCTACTAATGTAAAGGTAATTTTTCTGAAACTATGTCAAGAGCATTACATAGTCCAGACTCCTACATTTTGTATTCTGTGATATGCATTGAATTTTCTTTACTTCTGGACTCTTTGCTGAGATGTATGGATGTGGTTCAAGTGCACACTCAGCTCAGGAATTACTGATATTCTGAGTTCAGATACCATGCATGGGTGCAAATAGTGGCTGATTTTAGGATCATCCAATGACAGGCTCAAGCATTTGCATCCTTGCATATTTTACAAAGGGCTGCAGTCCATGTCAGGAAAGGCAGTGCAACCCTCTAAAAAAGATGGTGCACAGCAACCCAAGGTGCTATTTTCTGGTAGTTAGTAGGGATAAGCGAGCTAAATTTTTAAGTCCGATCTCGCTCTGAATCGGGCCTTTCTTGCTAACAGAGCATGTAAGGGAGAAGGCCTTGTGATTCACCACAAGGTTGTTTTCTCGCCGAACTCAGATGAACTCTCAATGGAGAAACTCCATTAGGAGTTCATCTGGAGTTCGCCTGCAGTCACAGCTGATTGGAAGCACTCGCATGCCTCCAATCAGCAAAATTTTGCGGACCCTTTAGATGTTCGGAGAAATTTTCGCAAGAATGTCAGAGGCATTCTCGCTCATCCCTAGTCGTTAGGGATAGAGGTTGGAGATGACACTATAAGGACAGTTAACAATAGAGACTTGACTCACTGAACAAGTTTTTGCTGCAAATTATTTGGGTGAGTGTGCTTAGGGAAAGTTCCTGGGGGAAAATTAATTAGTTAGTTGTCGTCAGGAAAGGAATTTTGTACTACAGATTTACAGGGGGGCCCATTTTTGATTTCCCTCATCCTTTTTCTTCATCTTGCATTTATCAGAGAATGGTTGGTCAGGAAACAAATGTACGCATGCAGCCAAAACTCTGCTGTGCAAGTTACCGGTGGTATCGGCACCTCTGTCCAATCTGGTGGAAGCCAACCCCTTTAACCAATTCATGGAGTGTGCTGAGCCCCATTGAAAGATACTAAACCACCATTGTCTTTAAAAACAAGCCCTCTTTAGTGTAAAGGATCTGTCATTTAGAGTTTTGAGTTCAGTATGTCCACATCGTTGTTCATATGTTGTGGTTTTACAATGCTGGATGTAGTGGATAACATTGGAGTTATTTTGAGGATATAAAGATACAAAGATTTTTTTTTTTAGTTCAGCTTTGCTTTTTTAGTTTAGCTTATTTTAATGGTGTCAGTCTTTTGTTTTTATTACTTTTATTATTTATGGGAATAGATGTTGAACTAGGTATCTAAGGGACTCCTTATTAAAGTGAATTTTCAAATAAGCCCTCCACAACCATTTTTTTTGTGTTGTGTGGTAGAGACCTTGTTTCTTTACTGTGGGACTTCCAACGGTTGAGGGAAGGCAACGGTTCTTATGGAGAGGAAAGAGAAGGACATAGAAATGTACTACTCTCTTTTCCTAGCCACAAAGGCTCTATGTTTGGGGAATGGTCTAATTCAAATGTGGGGGTAAGATTTATATTTAAAAAATATCCACACTTACAACTTTAAGCTACCCTCTTCGAAAGCATGGAACTTAAGAGATTGATTTCTTTTTTATTGCTCTTTAAGCCACTTCCAAAGCATCTATCTCTCCCAAACACAATGTTAAATAAACTTTTTTTTTGCATTAATAGCAATCCTACTCTGTCAAAAATGACAGCAGGAGACACAAAGTAGAGCATCTAGCACTTTACTTAGGGCTTGTTCACAGTAGTATATTGCTTTAGTGTATGTGTTTTTTTAGCAAATGCAAGAACTAATACAAGTTGCATCAACTGAATGTGTTTTGGTCCTCTGTTTTTTAACTGAAATAATATTTCTTTTTATGGATTTTTTTTTAATTCTGTTTTTTTTCCAGGAAACCAGGAGGTAAATTAGTTGTAAAGCAATAGTATTTATAATTGTGTGAGCTATAATACCAGTTCTCCCTTACATTTCTTTCGTTGCATTTCATAGGAACTGTTGATTATGTTTATTCAAGACAGTTTGCCAATGGAAGGATGATACCCCAGACATTTACTATATGACTCTGGCTAGATCATACATATTTCTGCCACCCTACTGTTTTAGTAAGACCGCAACCAGTTAGTAGTTGATTATTGCCTACTAGAGGTGCTTGGAACAGTAAAAATCTGAATTGAACAGAATACAGAGATATCCATCAAGATTATTAACCAGATTCAGACATTTTGTGTCAGAGTTGGTGTTTTTTTATATCTTTTAATATCTTGTCTAAAATACTGAATATATACAAAAAGAACAACATACAAAAACACATATACAATCAAAAAAGCTTCTTTAATTAGAAAATTAATTAAAAATTAGAAATAATAGAAGTATAGAGTGATCAGCTGTATTCCATGGGCTATATAAAGGTTATTATTAAATTACCTTTTGCTCAATTTTAGATCATAAAATTCATGCTGGTAAAAATGAACTTGCTGGTTCCCAGTTGGATATAAGTTGCTGTCATAGTAATGTTCGGCAGTTTTTATGGCATTTTTAAAGCCTCCTTCAAATCTCAGTGTTCTGCTGTGTTGCATTAACACCTGGTAATGTGTGTTGCCTTAAAGCAGCTCAGTATTTAAAAGGGCTTGTGATGCTCTAGAATAAAAAAAAACACTTTTTCCAAAAATGCATGAAATTGCTAAAGCAGAATACAGTATCTGCATTGCACTGCACTGCAATACTGGTCTGTCAGCCTATGCTGTATTTATGCATTGATTTACACTAAATGTATTAGTATAAATGGCTCCATGCATAGGTATCAGGAGCAATGTAAAATAATATATTTGTGCAACATGGGATACAAGCATGTAATTATATTTATTAATGGTGTCACTCATTTCTCTGTGCATAGAGACATAACACTGACATCAGAAACAGAGAAGGCATTGGAGGCATATTTACACTCTCTTTAAAAAGTAATGCTACATACTCGTACTAGATAACTGTTGTCTGAAGAGAACATTGTCTCAGGTGAACATTTATTGTGTTCAGTGATCCCCTGACATCATTTTTCATTCCGCCATGGCAGATCACTAAGCAACTGACTTGTTACGAGTGCTGTAAGTTTATAAATTATTACAGTTCTGGGATAGAAATCTTGGGGTGTGATAAGTATATTGCTAAAAACTGAAAGGATAATAGTATGAAACCTTGTTATTGTAGAGTCTCCCTTTTTTTTCAAATCTTTTGGATAAGTTGTGGCTAATTGCATCATGCTCTGAAAACAACCTCATATTCCTTTTTCTTTTGAATAGTGGTACTATATTCTGTCAGCATGATATGGTTATATTCCCTGTGATGTTTGTGAATACATGATACAATGACTTTGGACGCATGGGCATCACTACATAGATCACTTTTTATCTACCAACCTTGCTGCAATGCAAATCATGGGGATTTGCTGCAAGCTTTGACTGGAGTAAACTGATTGTCTTATCCTTCATGATGATGAATTTGGCTAGCCTGATTTGATAGGAACAGGTCATTAGAAGGTAATGAGAAAAGGAATAAAATGCACCTGAAACCCACACACCCAGGAACTAAACAAAATGCATTGACTTTAATGTGCAAGGTGGGGTTAAAGCATATTACGTTTCCAACAAAAACACAAAAGGAGAATACTGTCTCATGGTTCCTCTAATAAGAAACCTCTGTATATTCTGTTTGATTCTAATTTCAAAATGTGTTGTAACTCAACAAACACTACAACTTAATCTTATACAAAAGTTGTAGTTCCATGCTGTGTCTAAAGTAAAACACTCCAATGGTCTAAACATGCTGCACACACCTTATAACACCCTTATTTGTTAGTCAATTCTATACTTATGGATGGAAAACATTTGCTATATTTCATGTAGTTGCTGAAGAAAAATAAGCACCCAAAAAAGTGAATCTTGCAATAAAAATTGTTTCTGCCCTTAAAATTCTTAGCTTTAGCTTTACAGAGTAAATACTGAGTATGGAGCTTGAAATCTTGTTACAGGTGCAAAATAGTTGTGAATCATCAGCTAAATGGGCTTCCAGATTTTTGTACTGCTTGGTAACATTTATTTTTCTTTATTCTGTCCTTGAAGAGCAAACATAGTTATATGATTATTATTGTTATTAAAACTCTTGCCCGTCTCTTTTGAAAAAGATAATTTTTTAACTTCAGAATTAAATAATAGGAAAAAGACTTTTATTAAGCTGACATTATAGATAGAAGAAAGGAAGCTTGGAAATGTTTTAGCTATAAATTTATTTTATTCAATATCAACATCTGTTCTTTCCCTTTTACATATAAAATACTATGTATTCTTACAATGTAAGAATATGTACACATTTAACAGTAAAAATAAACTTTGTCATTTTATGCGTTTTAGAATAACTTCATATCACACTATAGTTTTCTATTTCATGACCCTCCAGTGCATCTGTTGGACTAGACAATTATATTTAAATGGCATAGTCAGTGCATCCCTTCATAAGAGAAGGTTTATGGCTAGACAAGGCAACATATTTAGTTAGAGGCAGAATAAAGACAAAAAGGAAAAGATGAAAAAAAACTGACACAGCTGACACATTCATATTGAGTCACCTTTAAGCCACCATTGACCGTCAACCTAGAATTACCGTGTTTCCCCGATGATAAGGCATCCCCATCAAATAAGCCACCCCCCGATTTTTGCTCAAACAATTAAAATAAGGCCCCCCCCGCAAATAAGGCATCCTCCGATACCTGATACTGTGTGCCTCTGTGTGACTCCTTGATGCTGGCTGCAGTGCAGAGTGAAACTGAAAGTAACTTCAAAGCCAGGAAGGACAAGCAAGCTGCTGATCCCTGCCCTAACAGAGTCTGTTACCCGGCCGTAGAAGCCAAAAAAAAGTGAGTCAGTGATCAGAAGGGGACAATCAATGGCACATATGGTAGTGATCAGAAAGCGGACAATCAATGGCACATGAGTGATCAGAAAGGGGACAATCAATGGCACATGAGTGATCAGAAGGGGACAATGAATGGCACAGAGTGATCAGAAGGGGACAATCAATGGCACATGAGTGATTTTCAACAATAAATGTGTACTGTTATCTTCTTCATGGAAAAATAGGACATCCCCCTGAAAATAAGACCTAGGGCATATTTTGGCATTTCAAAAAATATAAGACGGTGCCTTATTATAGGGGAAACAGGGTAGTTCCAGTTATGCACAGGCAAATTTTTCCCATTGTTGCTAAAAAAAAAAAAAATGTCTTGTTTTCTTATTCACTTGAGTTGGGGTGGTTGGGACAGTAGATAGCAGGTAGCAGAACCATTGTTGCTAATTCCAAAAACATGCAGTTAGGTAATTGCCCCAAAAGCTGACCTTTAAACTGTTGTAATGACATATGACTATGGTAGGGACATTGGATTCTGAGCTCCTTTGAGGGACAGTTAGTGACATGACAATGGACTTTGCACAGCGCTATATAAATACTGTGTAATAATAAAATAATATAGTTTAGCATTTTTTTATACTGTTCACCAAGTAAAATCACAAATATTTCTAGCTATACACAGGCAATTGTTCCCTATAGTTGCTCGTAGCATACCTGTTTTCTCATTGAGAGTGTAAATGTGTTAACTTGGTTTAAAATGTCATCATTTGGTCTAAATTCAGAATTCATCAAACTATAAGCAGCAGGAGGGAACTGTGTACTGTGTCTGGAACAAGTCACTCATGTTCATTGCTTGGCACCGGTGTTCAATCTGGTGGTGAATACATTTCTAAAAAAGTTACCCTGGCTTGCAAGATGCCTTGGCCAGCATGGTGTGCACCCACTTTAGCACTGCAAAAATGTAACTGAGATGGAATAATCTAACATTCCTCAAAATGACTTGTGATGTGCTCATTCACTGGAAATATTATTAAACAGGATTTATATCTAGTAACTAAAGGATGTAGAGCATGTTTTTGTACATGCTTAGATTAAAACAAATGTGTTATTTTAACTCCCTTTTATGTTTAGTATCACTATACATGTTTGTACATGTATGAAATGTAATTAATCAAAGGTAAATATAAAATAACTTTGTGGGTTTAAATTACAGAGGGAAAAACTGTATGAACATCTTACATGACAACCTTCCTGCATATTTCATGTTAAACTCAAAGGTTGTTACACCTATTTTTTTTTTTTTTTTTGTTTGTGCTTTAGGGTACAGCATTTTGAATGTACATAAACATGGCATGCCTACGCACATGTAAATGTTAATGATATGTATTTTATGTCCTTATGGTAACATTTCATCAGTAT
>NC_092867.1:45851374-45852056 GCF_032062135.1 Pyxicephalus adspersus
GTTCATGCTTGCTGGTTGAGAGGCTGTTCAGTTAATTACAAAAAAACAGAAAATGTATTTGCAAACAATCAGTACAAAATAGGAAAAGTGTGGGGGGGGGGGGGGGGTAGATACAGTAGGAAAGAGATAACCCTCTTTATTTTTTGCCGTCTGTGCACAAATTAGGAGATCAAATGATGAAATTATCCCAGCCCATTAGAGGTGTGGTTACATAAACAAAGAGTAAATAATAGTAAAGAGGTGTGTGTTAACAAAACATATCACTATACTAACAGTTCTCATGGAAAGCTATGTAAAAAACTAGTTTGTAGAGCTAATAACTTTGCCAAGGATTGTCAGATGCCTGAGGAACTAGAATCCCATATTAGTCTAAAATATGTGTAAATATACCTTGTATATTATAAGTTTAGGCCTCATTAGGTATAGGTCTCCTATGCTTTACTCAATCTGATAAACCCATGCACTTTATTAGGCTATGTACACATGCTTAAGAATTGTTGACCAAAATATATCAGTTTAATCTTTATTTTTCCAAGCATAATTGTGGTCCTTCATGCACGGCTAGTTAACATTTTAAATTGTGCGGCATACTACCGTGTTTCCCCGATTTTAAGACATCCCCATTAAATAAGCCACCCCCGATTTTTGAAAAAATAATTAAAATAAGACACTCACCCATGAA
>NC_092867.1:45852274-45887978 GCF_032062135.1 Pyxicephalus adspersus
GGGGACAATCAATGGAACATGAGTGATCATGAGTGACTTTCAACAATAAATGTGTACTGTAGTCTTCTTCATGGAAAAATAAGACATCCCTTGAAAATAAGACCTAGGGCATATTTTGGCATTTCAAAAAATATAAGACAGTGCCTTATAATGGGGGAAACAGGGTACATTACCTTCTACTGGTTGTAGCTTGCGAGGCTCTACAAAGCATGCAATAAAACATGAGACATTAGAAGCTAATTTTAACAAATTCAAGATAATCAAATTTGTCAAAATCTTTGCTCTCATTCTTACTAATATTATATTTCTCTGAGCTTCAAGGATTATAGGATGGAGACATTTTTTTAATTAGAAATAGAAAAGTGACATTGGCATTGAATTCTATCATTTATCAGTCTTAGAACAAATTTATTTGATGAGTACATATTAGGATTTGGTTAATTTTATTTTCTAACTTGCAGTGATTTTAAAACATTTTTCAAGCTTCCTATGTTTATTGGTGTAATAGTTTCTATTTTGACCAAGAGGTTGTTTTCCATCTTCAAATTTTACCTTTCTTTTGTTACAGTTAAATAAAAAAAAATCACAACAAGTAGAACATAAGTCAACTTGATATGCTAATAAACTAGCAAAAATGATGCATGCTTATTATGCAGAGATATAAACAAGCTTAACATTTTATTCTCTTTTTTATCTTCTAATGTGTGATAATCTGTCATGGAACATAACTCTACCTTGAAGATGAAAAAGTCATAATTATCTACTTTTTTTTTTTACAAAGCTGAAATGCTGTCTTTTGATGTGCTATAATGCTGTATTGTAATTTTACTGTTCACAACTTCACACATATTATATGCATGCTTCTCCTTTTAGCTGTGTTTACACAAATTACCATTTTTTAAACGTGCAATGTTTAGAGTAAACCTTAGACACATGCTCTGTGTACTTTCTGTGTACATGGCAGTGTGTAGAGTAGAACTCTTGCAGCAGAGCTTTAAACTTCAATAGGGGCATGACTTGTCAAGTACATGACTTGCTAGAATGTGTGAGATATGTAGCATTCTTTAAAGAAAACATGGGAGATCAAGCAAAATGTATTTTATTTCTTTAAATATTTACCTATAAGGCATCACACAAAAGCTCAACCATTAACCCAAAAAATAAGGTAAATGATGAGAAATGATGAGATGCATGTTAAAATGTTACCCTTACCCCTAGTTCTTAATACTGTGTATTGCCTTCTTTAGTATACATTTTTTTTTTGTTTGCTGAGGATAAGGCTTTTGATTTTCTCTGGTGGTAAAGCTGCCAATTCTTCTAAAAAGGCCTCCAGCTCCTGTAAATCCACAGGTTATCTTCTTGAACTGCACATCTGGGAGATCTCCAAAGAGTGGTTCAATAGTATTGAGATTGTCTGTGATGACCTCTTGCTTTGTAGTCTGGATTTGTCTCTGCTGGAATCTTGGTACTGCTTATCTAAGGGCACCTGGTGCTCTGCCATCCCTTCCCCAGACACCATCCCTGGTGCACTAAATCCTCGGAGCAACTGTGTGCTGGGAAACGCAACCAGTCTACCGAGGCTGAGTGGGGGCGGCTATCCAGACCTATCCAGACCATTGATGAACCTATTCTAAATAATACTAAATCCCTGGATAAAAAGGTGATCCTTTGGTGTCAATTGCTTCAATCACACAGCTGAAGTAATCATGCAGATAACTGGGTGATAATTAGCTGAGCTGTATGCTCTTTTGGGTGATTCAGAAAGTTAAAGCCCTAGGATGGGAACAGTGAAGCAAACATTTGGTACAGAGGTTTTAGGATGGAAGGGCAGGGGGTAAAGTTCTAAATTTTTTTAAATTAGGCTCTAATTCTCCCTTGGAGGCCCTGGTTGATTATCTCTTGTCTATAGTGTGCCTATAGTAATGCCCCATTTCCCATTCTTTATCATTTCTCCGTTGAGTTTATATATGAAAAATATGTGAGGTGATAAAAACCACAGTTTGACATATTGTGTTTTATATTACTTTTTAATTTGAGATATGATTTTTTTTTCTTTCATACATGGTCAGTTGTGATTATGTGAAAGTACCAAATGTTACCCTCTTTACTGGGCCTATGTTTATGGTTGTTTTAATGTGCTGTATCTCTTTTATGTTCCTGGAAATAAAACATTTAAATTAAAACAAAAAGTCCTAATCCAAATTAATGGTAGCATCTGAGCATTTACACCTTTTTCAATTTTGACAAATCATTGTCAAATTGTCATTCAGAAACTGGGCAGTAGTAAATGACAGAAGCTAAAACCCACAAATTGGTTATTAAAAACGAAAGAAAATTGCAATACCTGTTAAACAAAAAAAGTGTGTATGATAACAAAGCACTTGATTTGTAATTACAAATGACAATAAACAAAGTAATTACTATCATTGCTACATTAAAACAATTTAATGTTGCAAATGTTCATGATACACTACAGACAAGTAAAATTCTGTCTTCTCTGCTAATTTTTATGTAATATATTACTTTACTTTAAATAGCTTGATGATAATGATTGCTAAAGTAATAGTTAGTGTGAAGATAGATGCTAATAAGCTAGGTATTTAGGATTGTTTACCTTTGTGCATTTAATAGGTTATTTGAATTTGTATCTGGATTAAAATATGCCAAAGGATAGATAAAAGGTCCAGATAAAAGGCCTGGAGTTGATTTGAGGGAGGGGGGGGGGGTGCTAGTATGTGGAAGATTTTGCTGTGAACAGACAACATGCGGTCAAAGGAGCTCATGCAGGTGAAACAAGCCATCTTTAAACTGCAAAAACAGAAAAAAACCCATCTAAGAAATTGCTACAATATTAGGTGTGGCAAAATCTACAGTTTGGTACATCATGAGAAAGAAACAAAGCACTGGTGAACTCTGCAATGCCAAAAGACCTGGACGTCCACGGAAGACAACAGTGGTGGATGATCGCAGAATCATTTCCATGGTGAAGAGAAACCCCTTCACAACAGCCAACCAAATAAACAACACTCTCCAGGAAGTAGGCGTATCGATATCTATGTCTTCCATGAAGAGAAGACTGAATGATGGCAAGAAAAAAGTATGGAGAAGAAGTGGAACAGCTCATGATCCAAAGCATAGCACATCATCTGTAAAACATGGCGGAGGCAGTGTGATGGCTTGGGCATGCATGGCTGCCAGTGGCACTGGGATACTATTGTTTATCTATTGGTGTGACACAAGACAGAAGCAGCCGAATGAATTCTGAGGTATTCAGAGACATACTATCTGCTCAAATCCAGGTAAATGATTGGGAGGCATTTCATAATACAGATAGACAATGATCCAAAACATACAGCCAAAGCAACCCAGGAGTTTATTAAAGCAAAGAAGTGGAATATTCTTGAAAAGCCAAGTCAGTCACCTGATCTGAACCCAATTGAGCATGCATTTCACTTGTTGAAGACTAAATTTCAGGCAGAAAAGCCCACAAACAAACAGCAACTGAAAGCGGCAGCAGTAAAGGCCTGGCAGAACATTAAAAAGGAGGAAACCCAGCATCCGGTGATGTCCATGAGTTCAAGACTACATGCTGTCATTGCCAGCAAAGGGTTTTCAACCAAGTATTAAAAATGAACAATTTATTTTCAGTTTTTTAATTTGTCCAATTACATTTGAGCCCCTGAAATGAAGTGATTGTGTTAAAAAAAGGCTTAAGTTTCTCACATTTTTATGCAATCTTTTTGTTCAACCCACTGAATTAAAGCTAAAAGTTTTCAGTTAAACTGCATCTGAGTTGTTTCATTTAAAATTTATTGTGGTAATGTACAGAACCAAAATTATAAAAAAAAAGTTGTCTCTGCCCAAATATTTATGAACCTAACTGTAAGTAGCAGATCTCATTTTCTACTACACTGGCCAGGCCTATATTCAGGAATTTCAGTGAACCAATACTGTCAACTGTTACTGTCAACTGTATTTTTCTAACAGCAGTAACCCTTCTGATAAAGGGAGATGTGTTTATTTCTTGAAACATACTGGCTAAATATATCCAAGTAGAATCTAAAACCAGTTGTTTCTGGTTTTGATTGGTCTGGTGCATTTTTTCCTCATTTGCTTTGCATGTTCTAAACCACAGTAAAGGGTGACTGTGGTCTCCGTTGGCCCAGACCCTTTATATACCTATTTAGCAGTGCTAACCTTGTGTAGCTATACATAAGCTAAGGTAAGATAACGTGGATTTAAATATGTGGGTTGTGATTTCGGACTTTTAATAAGTAAGGTAAGTTTGGGCTTCCAAATTCCAATAGGCTTCCTGTCCACAAAACCCCACAACCCAGGGGTCATATTGTAGGTATATGGTCCCCCTCTCAGGCAAGTGGCCTGGTTTTACCCATGGGAGGGCAGCTACAAACTTTTTTCCCTTTCCTTCTTTGCCAGTTCCAGAGGACTTTTTATAGAGAAGAAAACACGTTTGCTGTTCCATTTCTAAACCAGGAAGGTCCCACGTGCACTAAAGGGTACTAAAGGACAAAAAAAACTAAAATAGGCTTGCACAGGCCTGAAACCAGTCTCGGATGAAAAACTGTCCACAGCTAAGTGCCAGGAGTTTATTGAAGAAGGCAAAAAACACTTGGTATATATAGTAAACATTGCAGTTTTCTGCTGCTAGTCTGATTGCAGCCTTGTCACAATAAACAGATGTTTTTTTTCTATTAAAATTGAATGACTCTGAGTCAGGTCAAATTAAGAATGTTATATGTTATTTGCAGTTAATATTTTTTACATTTGTAGAGCTCATATAATATTTAGGATCTTTTTCAAAGTATTCTTATCTTTAATCCACTCTGAACATGCTGTAGACATGCAAATTTCAACCAGATGTCATCGTAGTCTCTCGGATAAAATGTTGAGTAGGTCAAAAGGTGTTTTCATTTTTATTGATGTCTGGGTCCTTCTAGTTTTGGATTGGTATGGTCAAGTGACAATAAGGTCACTGTTGTACAGTAAGCCTAATAATTTTTTTGCATATAAAAGATATTTATGATCTGTAAAGCTGTGACACAACTTTATAGAAGTGGCAAAATGTTGCAGCTATACAAGTTTTTATTCCTATTGTATTGCTTTCCCTGTATGTTGGTATATTGGGAAGATATCTTAGTTCTCTCTCACTACAACACTGTATAGCACAGAGGTCAAACATCATAACAATAGTGGGATTTGTATGTAACATTTCATGGTTTTGTCTGTAATCAATGATGGTGGAGTTTAGGCAAGGATCCTTTAAAGCTTGATCATTATTATTTGATGGGGCTGAAAAATGAAGCTTCAGCAAAAATTATTCATGCATGGTCAAATTAATCATCAAAATTACTTGGTAAATGTAAAAAAAAAAAAAACTTGTTGGTATATGCATACAATAATAGGATATTAACCAACAGCTTTCAATAATATGATGTTAAGTTAAATTCCAAAAAATAAGCATCCAGTGTGTGATGGCAGACTCTTCAGGTCCAGGGCTTGGGGGATGGGACAGAGGGGAATAAAATATGGCTGTATTTACACCATTATGGCTAATGATGAAACCTAGGTCCATTTAAGGTGTGAAATACACAGATAAAATATAAAATATATTTTGGTGTAAAAATGTAGATTTGCATGAGAGGGTTCAAAAGAAAATTGATTCTGGATGAATGAAAATGGAAGTAACATCACTAGGATGGACAAGATGTTTATAAGAAAGGATCTGACAAGTATGTCCCTATGTTCTTTCTCTGTATATCTTGACCTTTTTAGTTCTAAGACTTAACAGCTTCCATCTTGATAGACTTCCCTGAAAAAGAATGTCAGGTCTCGATGCTTTCTTGTAAGCTGATTCTGTGGCGGCTTAAATATGTCATAACATGAAGCCATCCAATGCCTCAGTGTCAATGAGTTCTAAAAGGGCATCTCTGCAATTAGTCAATCTATTGACATGCATCTTGAAAGCCATTTGGTTTTAGCTACAACCTTAATGACACATTTGAACTAGTGCTATGAATAATGGGGCATAAAATTTAAACATTTCTGAAATAATTTTTTTGGCATGTTTGTTAATTAGCAGTCCTTTATATTGAAAGCTGTCAGTTAATTTTGGAATTTTTTTATACTACTATTTTATTATTTTTTTTACATGGTAGTCAAGTGGGACAACTTAAAGGACATTTTAGGTAAGCAGTTACAAAAGATTTGTGCCAGCCCAGGCTATTAATATACGTGCATTCTTTAAAACATAATCTTTGTTTTAGTGAAAAAACAATTCTGTAGTCTTTGTCATTTGGGCATTGTAGTGGTAATGAGGTATGTTGCCAATAGATAAAAAACAATACTTACTTGGATCTGGAAAAGTCTGCTCACATGTACATTTGTCCAATGTGTGATATACACTCTAACATCAGAAAGATGGTCTTATAGTAAAATAAATGTGCAATTTTTAAACCAAAAACATGTTCTATCAAGACAGGTGAGTGCCACCAACTCATACAGATTATGCATTATTTATTGAATAACTTACAACATTTTTTAAATATCTTTCTGCAGTAATCTAGCATATACATTATTATGTAACTGGGCAAGAAAAAAAAAATATATCATACAAAAAATAATGAATTATAACATGAGGGTATAAGTGCAAGGTGTTAGGCCTAATTTTTTAAAGCGCACCAAGGCTGAAGAGGGTGCACTTTCGTCAGTGAAGCTGGGTGATCCAGAAAACCTGGAATGGAGTTCTGAAAAGTCATTTGCTATTTGTTAGAAAAAAATGTTTAAATCCTGGACCAGATGCATTACAGCTTTCCTGGATCACCCAGCTTCACTGATGAAAGTGAATCCTCTCCTAAATCAGGCCAATTGTGTCTGTCACACTAACCGATTGAATTGCGATTATTGAAAAAAGGTTTCTAATAGAACATTATCATTTATTGGTGGATTTTCTGTTGTACAGATACTGGATTGTAGTTTTATTACACTGCATTTTTCAGGTTTTGCTAAAAAAAGATTTCAGGATGGCTTTTATATATATATATTTTCTGCTTTTAATATTATATATAATTTTTTGACTTCTACTTACAGATTATAATCAGTATCATTTTACTGTATCTCCATTTCTGTCATTCTATCTTCCTTAAATTCATAGTGTATGACTGCCTTAAACCATTACACCACTAACATTTTAACTTCTCTGATGTCAATTTTAAATCTCTAAAATAAGAGCACATGTGGCATTTATCTTACATTACTATATTCTGTAGCTAACTTTAGTTTTCAGTGAAAAGTGTGCCAGTTTACTTTTAGTACATAGGCAATTTATTTTTCACTATCATTTGTTTTGTTAATGCTGGTCTGCTTTTACTATATTTCTGTTATTTAGCTTTAAATTTGTTAAGTTGAAAAAACTGCTAAAACAGAAATTATCTTGTACAAAATCAGACAAAAATATAGTTAATGGTTTTAGTTACATAATAAAAATTGCAAATCTTCTGCTACCCCATAAGGAGGTTGTTATGATGAGAACATTATAAATTAGAAAGTTAAATTTATTTAAACTTAGAATTAAATTACTATTTTATCCCTTTGAACCCTGGTTGAAATCATGTAAATGCATCAGAGAACTAAACAATTTTTTTCTTAAAATAAGTTTAAAATAAATTTACCATCTAAAATTGTCTTTACTGTAAGACACATTAGTATTAAAAGCGGCAAGAAAATGAATAGATGTGTGTTCTCAGCTGGGGAGAAGGCTTAGGGACTATACATACACACTCATACATCATTGCTTAATTGAGTCAAGTTAATAGACTCTCTAAAGAACTAAATTATTGAAGTATGAAGTGAAATGCTTTTGCAAGGAGAACCTTGGAAGAATCTTCTTTTAAATGTGTGTGCCGTTGATAGAAGCTCTTTGCATCTTAATCTTTTCATGTATTTTTCTTGCTGCACAATACCTTTCTAAATCAGGATATAAAAACAGATTACATTTTAAATGTGTGAGGGAAAAAAGCACAAATATTTTAAAATATTTTAGTTGTTATTTTGTAGAATGAAAACCAGTTCTTAAGAGAACAAATATAAACCATAAAGAAATATGTATCTTATCTAATTTACTAACAAACAGAAATTGTAGAATGCCTTGATGTCAAACTAGGATTGGTTCGAACTCCAAGAATATGCCAAGAATATTTATTTTGTGTGTCAATAAATAAATTGCTGATATATGTATTAACCAAACTTTATAAAGTCAGCAATCTGCCTATTGTGCTTCTGTAATTTTGTTTCTTTAACTCATTCCCTGCTTTTGATTAAACACACATACAAGGTTTCATATGCTGCCTAAAATAACGATTCTAGTGAAAAATACTAATGTATTCTCTAACTCTTCTCTAAAACCATGGCATACAAAACCTTTGAAGCTGTCTTTATGTTTCGTGCATGTACATTTGAAAGCGTGGTGTATAATCATTGTGCTAGTTACATATTTTTCATTAATAATTGCATCTTCCATGTCTCTCACTGTATGTTTCTAATATACAGAAATGCGTCAGAGTCATTCTTTGTAGCTTATTGGGATTGGAAGGTAGACTGATTAGGAAACAGAAACATTGGCACAATCAGTTAGATTGTAGTACTTAAAATAACCAAAGTGCTTTAAGTGGTGGCCAACCTTTTGGAGCTCATGGGCCACTAAATGTATGGACTCTGGACTGTGCATGCGCAGGGAGCCGTGTGTCACTCAAAGGGGAAGGAACTTCCCCCCCGAGTGACGTCATTATGCTAGAACCAAAGACACAACACGCCCACCGCTCTGACCCTACGATGAATACAGGAGACATGGTTGGCAGCTCTGGCTGGTGTGCTCTCCCAAGTGTGGTCTTTCTCCTGAACCTGCTGGGGGGTGCATCGGCCAAAGCCGCGGCCCACCTGTCAGGCAGCCTAGTGGGCTGTGGACTGGGGGTTGGGAACCCCTGCTTTAAATAATGTTTATGTATATTGTGCTCCAATTTTCTCCTCCTTTTTCATTGCTCTCTACTGATATGATCACATTACCTAATTTAACATGCATTCCAAAAAACTGTTGGAAAATACAGAGGCACTTACTGGTATCCATATTTTTTCAGAAAAGCCTTCAAGGTCTCCATTTATGAAACTGTTTCTACTGCACTGATTGAGGATGGAGTGAGGCGGTTCCATGAGCAGAAGTAAAGTTGGGGGTTATAAGAGCCGATGTTTATTATTTCATTTGATGTTTGTTTCCATCTGGAGGATATACCCTTTTATTGCAATAAATGGGGCTGTAGTACCAAATGGTGTAAATCCCACCTAGAAATTAAATTAGCCATTCATTTTACCAGTCCTATCTCTTAAACCTTTGAAGCTTGAATAAAGAGTATACCTGTATGAGAAGATCTTTGTGAGATCATGGCTCTAAAAATCTTCCTCTGCCATTAAAAAGAATCCTGTATAACATAATATGGGAGTATGAACGGTCCTGAAAACTGCACTTGGAGTCTCAACAGGCAGGTAAAGTTACGGTTTGTTACATACTTTACATGAAGAGATAGCACCATCTACTGGTGACCATTTTCATTAAACCATTTAAGGTGATCAGCTCAAAATTACATGCTTTAACCATTAGGAGGGGAAATTATCTTGTTTTACTCTTTTAATTAAATGTTTGAAAATACCGCAACATGGATGTATTAGTTAAATTATTAGGTTCATACATTATAATCTAGGTTTATACTTTAGTCCAATTCCTTTGTTCTCAGTTAAAAAAATTATCATGGTGTATAAATTTTGATACATTTCAGTAACACAATTGATTTTTTTTCAACAAACATCACGACTAATATACAAAACATGATAACATTTTAGTTACATGTAAATAATTAACTCAATATAAAATACAGATAACAAAACTCTCTTCCAATGCTTTCTAAAAATGTATACATATAAACCTTTCAATAAGGAGAGTGGAGAGGTAAAGCCAGGAAACAAAAATGACTGAAAAAGTAGGTTTGGAAATTTAACCTGGTTTGAATTGAAGCCATAAAATGGTGCTGCACTGTAACTAAAATTACAGAAAACATTTAAGAAGATTAATAAGGCTTAAAATTTTAAAGTAATCAGTAGTCTTAAAATCAAAGGTAATTTTTTCTTCGGTGAGAGCTTAATCTCATAATTTTTTTGATAGAGATATTTCAAAGAAGATAAATCATAAATTTAGAAAATAACTTCTTGGATGATATTAGTAGGAGTCAATCTTAACCTCCCTAGCGGTAATCCCGAGTGTGATTAGGGGAAGCTTTTACATGCAAAAAGCAGTAACCCCGAGTCACACTAACTATAAGTAACTTTAAGAGCCCCCCTTACCTTTGCCCCGCGCTCCAGCGGCGATCAGATGGTCCTGCTGTGAAGCCGGGACGCCGGTCCGTTGGGGGGGTGGCCGGGCAGGAAATTTAAAAGCAGATCACTGAGTAATCTGCTTTTAAATACCACCCGGGTCCCGGCCACGCCGCTGCTCGCATCAGCAGTGACATGCGAAGCACAATGCAGGACTTCTGCATTGTGCTTCACATCTCACTGCAGATGCGAGCAGCGATAGCAGAATAGCGGAATTTGCTATTGCTGCTCGCATTTGCAGTGAGATGTGAAGCACAATGCAGAAGTCCTGCATTGTGCTTTGCATCTCTCTGGAGATGCAGAGCAGCTCCAGTGTCTGTGTGAGGCAGACGGGAATTACCCACTCACATTACCGCTTGTTTGTGAAATTCAATGTCAAGCATTTCATGGTAGAAGATATACCAGAGCTCTTTTTTTTACATTTGAGAATGTGGGTATCTGTTCTTTTATGATCCCATTCTAGCTGCCAACAGACAGATGTTTCCATTCCAAGGCTCAATGACTCATTCTAACATTAGACGTAATGTTACAGTTTTCATATCTGAAGAGTAGAAGCAGAGGGTCACTTAGAATAGTTTGTCTAAAGTAAATATAAATTCATTTTTAGGACCAAAAGTTAGAGAGTAGGTCCACAGACAGAGGGATAAAGTGAATATTTAAAATCCAAATTTAGGACAATGGTTTGTGAATTCTGGTGTTAATCTGCATTATTTTAAAATTAAATTAAACTGTAGAAGAATATGTGTAAGTTTTTTATGTGCAACATTGCTGAAACATTTCCTGAGTGCTTTAAGTGAAGACATCAGAGGCCATCACTTTGATCTTTAACACCAGAGCAAACCTTTATTATAATTTACAAAAAAAAAAAGAAACAAGTATTTGTCACTTTTATGTTTCCCAATATCAGATCCATTGGTCTGCAAATGGCCAAGTACTTGTCAAGAGTCCCTCCTTATCTTTGCAAATGCCTTTTCACCTTTGATAGAACTTTTAAAGAGAAACTTAAACTATTGGTGATTTCCAAGATTTCTTACCAAAAAATACATGTGACAATATATTGTTCATAAACAAGCTATATATATATATATGTGTGTATATATGAATATTCCGGTTCATTTAGACCAAGGGTGCCCAACCTACGCAGAGCTGTCAGATCATGCCCTCTCCTCATTCCCTCTCTGCTCGTTGTCTTGCTGGGGATGGGGCTTGTAAGACAACGATTTTATCACTCCTACCCATAACATGGTGCCTTGTCACATATAAATGTCCACTTATGTTCTTTGAGCCCCAAATTCTGCTGAAAGGGGAGCTGTAGGTATAATAAAATGTAGGATAAGTGGAGGTTTTTTGAGTCTGACTGCCCCTAAAATTTTCTTGCTGCAGCACAATCACAACATTAAGAAAAAAACTATACCTATCATACCATGCTACTCCATCACACTTATCTGTCCACTTACCTTCTGTGAACCCTAATTTCTCTGGATGGGGAAATGTAGGGACCTGAAGATGTAGTAGTAAGAACATTGGCTATCCATCACATGAACTGCATTTCTCTGGAAGTATTTCTTGCAGAAATTTCAGGGTACAAAGGTTAGCAGCCCCCTATAACTTACAGGACACATTTATGTTGTAGTTTATTTGGTACATGAATGGTGTGCAGGTAGCAATATTGGACCAGCCAGCACTGTATGATAGATATAGTTTTGTATCTTTTAATAATAAAATGTTGCATCAACCCCCCTAGCGTTGTAAATTCTCCCTGTATTTCCATGCAAAAAACATTTTTTTTGCATGGAAATTTATTTCGCATTTTAGGCTATAATTTTTAGGTATAATTCACTAAAATATGTCCAATATTTATTAAATATAATAATAAACTTTAAATAAAAAAACACAAAAATCTGTGAAAAAAAAGTTAAACATGTAAAATAACTGTACAGTAGCATGTATAATATATATATATATAATATAATTATATATATATAATATATGAAGATATCTTTGTATTGGACTACAGTTTTTTTGTACTGATTCCAATACAAAATTATTTAAATTTCCCGCCGCTCCTCCCGCCCGCAGCAATGCATGCACCAATGTCACCGGGAAACCCCGGAGATCGTTTTTGCATTCACCGGCTGAAGATCGAAGAGGAAGGACTTGTTCTCAGGACCTGTGGGGACCAGCAGGATGACGGGGGATGCCAACAGAGCAAGGTAAGTGTTTTTTCTTTAAGTTTAAAGCAACCCCGAGTGTGGCTTAAGCTTAAGATGTAAATCATAGTTTTGGGGCTTTGGTTGTAAAGTCACAGAAACAAATAGGCTTTTAAGGGTCACTAAGTTTATATTTGTATGTAACTGAGATATATCAATATTTCCATCAAGTACATTTAGGGCTTGTTCAGACCTGCAGGAAAAAATTCAATGGCAAAAAGGCCTGGTTCTGCAGGCATTTGCAACCGCTAATAAAAGCATTTGCAACTGTCTGTATAGACATTTTTAGAAGTTTTTAAACATTTTCGAATACTTCCTATTCAGGTCTATGGAGGCAACAGACCCCAGACGCTGCACTGAGTGTCCAGAAAACCATATGGACATGCTGCTGCTTCCTGGTGCCTTTCACCGCCTGCCAAATGAAGGATTTTAATTAATAGATCTATTTAGACCAATGTAAAGCGTTTCATGTCTGTTCCACTTGCTTTAATGTTATTTTTGCTATTTTTTTGTTTTGTTAAAGTGCTACTGTAATATGCACCAGGTGGAAACATGAAAAGTTTAGGTGATAATGCTATGTTAGAATGTGCTTGTTAAAAAGGATTTGGCTTTAGCCACCATAGTTACTGTATATATAGTACAGGATGTATACTGATTTGTGTTTTTAGTTTTTCATTGACAACAAGGCTACTTTTTTTCTGGTATCCCAAAATCAGAAAAGCAGTACCTTCTGTTTGCTTAAAGGGTATAAAATAATGAAAGATGAGAAAAGGGAGATTTGTATTGCTTACTGCTACTCAATTTATATAAATGTGTCTATTTATCTTGTTATCCTTGGGGATCTTGCCTGTCTTAAAAAAATTTACTCAAAAAAATAAGCACTTGTAAATTTATGTGTATAATTTCAGGTTTACCAATTGATGCCTATTGCAACACATTTTTGTATATCGATGCTATGTTAGCATTACAGTTGGAAATAGCAGTTGGTACAAAATCATTAACAATCTGGATCTTGAATTTAATTAGACGAGCCATTCGTGTGTGGAAGCATTTTAAGAAGCCATTGAAGAAAAGTTTAGACAAGCAAGGTCAGAGACAGAAAAAGCTGTTGTTCTGTAAAAAAAGTTAGCATAAAACAGAATCTTCTACCTTGCTTGATAATAATTTGAATATTTAATTAACTGATTATTAAATTATGTGTCTGTAGAAAAAAAAATACATAATATGTAAATGCATAAAGTACTGTGAACAATACTTGAAAAAGAAAATCCCAATAAACGAAGGTTTCATTCTTACTATAAAGTGTTATACTGCAACTCATGGCAACAAACAGCAAACTGCATGGCTGTTCATTGTAATGCTGACCCCAATCATTATGCTGCAGAAATACGTGCAGCAATGTACTGACAAAATGCAGCTCAATGCATATAGGAGAACATTGTTAATGTTCCTCTCTGTGCAGTGTTTATGTCCCTGTGAAGTGCACACTATATGAAGCGCAGTAAACGGCATTGTGCCTCACATAGAGGTATCAAGGCTTAAGGCGTTTTTGCGTCTTCAAAATATCTCAAAAGTAAACCATACTATAAAGTGTATCTGAACTCTAGAAATGTAAATTAAAATAAATTACCTGTTAGTTGAAGGACTTTCATAGCTATCCTAGACCACTGTCAAAAATGGTCTGTTCAAAATCATTGGCTCTTTTTTCTATTAGCACCAATATAGTATATCTGGGTGCTGCATCTGTTCCCTTGGTTGTTGTTTGTCAGTCTTCCAAGCAGTGCCTGTATACATGCCTAGCCCATGTGTATTACAACTAGTAGCAATGGCACTGGTTTTGCAGCTAGGGAAGCTTGTGTTATATCAGTAATGACTCTTCTTTCTTTTTAGGAATGTTCTAATATCACCCATGATAATTCCAACCCTATAATATGTTTCACAATTTCCTTTTATCTGTTTTATACTAATCACTGAAGGTGTGATACAGAAGTACAGGTAGTCCTCGAGTTAAGGACATCTGACATACGGACGACTCCTAGATAAAAACAGGGCTTCCCTGCTCGTTCGTGTGCAGGTCGGAGGCTTGAGGGGGGGAGGGGGCAGTTTGCATGACTTTTGCTGTTCTGCAAGCTCTTGTAACACTTTAATGACCAAGACAAACTCTGCAGTTGTTTCTTTTTGCATATCAAAGCACAGCTTGCTCCAGAAGGTAATGAATGTCTAGGCTCCATAAAGTTTTTTTTATTTTCTTTGCGATTAATCTACAGTGAGGATTTTATACAGTAACTGACACCATGCTGCCTAATATGTTGAGACAAACATCTGTCTTAATTGCATTTATTAAAATAATGTACCCGCTCCAGCTTACATATGAATTCAATTTAAGAATAAACCCATAGTCCCTATTTCATATTAAACCTGGGGGCTACCTGTACCTTTTAAATGTAACAGTATTCTCTGTCCTAGCAGGTTGTATGGACATCCTCCAAGGGAGCATGTGCACATATATATTCACAAGCATTGCAGGGCATTTTAGGATTCCTGTTTTTAAATGGTAATATTGTTTTTACACAGCATTGCAGCATGTTTAGATGCATACATGCTAAATGTCCTTTTTTAATAAGCATATGAAGCATATTTGTGTTAATCAAAACTGTAGAAAATGACAATATTGGCCTTCTTATTCTCATGGGAGTGCATAAGGGTTATGGACTATACTTGCATTAAATGTTTGCATGTTTTGGACCGCCCCAACTTTCTTCAGCTCTTATAGCTTGGGACTGTTAAAGCTGATTCAATAAAAGGTCCACAGACTACCAATAGGATTTTTTATGCTGCCCTTTGCTGTATAAACAAAATAGCTGTTGTTAATCTTTAAATCCCAAAACACTGTATTGGATTAAGCAGGAAAAGGCTAGAGCATCTGTCAGGTTATATTGCCATCTGTTTAAAGTTAAAAACAAACAAAAACATGCTTTTAGTAGAAAAAAAAAAACAGTAGGAAAAAAAAAAACAAAGCTCGACATATTTGCTCTAATAACATTTTCCCAACCCATCCACAACTAATCATTTAATTATATATATATAGCTATTCATTTGTTGCGGCATTTGGTATTTATGTGTCTACATTTTAACATTTTTATGGTAACAGCAAACTAAATAGCTGACACGTTATCTCCTTTCACTGGGACAGGTTCCGAGTGTTGGCGCTGGAGGTGGACTTTGTCTTCCAGGACCTGTAACTTCGTTGGTTGTAAAACTGCTGTTAGTGACAGAGAACAGTAAGAATAGTGGTAAAGTACAATGCTGGTGGTATGGTTGTAATGTTTACTTTGCTGTTGTTATTTGTTTTGTTTATTGGTTATTTAACTGTTTTGTTTATTCAAATTATTTAGATATACATGAAAGCTTTAGGTTTGGTTAATAAAACGACTGCTTGCAGCCAATTAAAATTCCAATAGCTAGTCAGGGTAGGGAAGAAGTGGAAGGAGGTGGCTGGGCAGCAATTAGTTTGGGGAAAATGAGGTTGGAGGGAAAGGTAACTTCTGAGATACCCTGGTCATGCATCCATCCAGGTAACAGACCATGAATACCTAAAAACCACAAAAGAGCAAGGGAATGCTAATCTCTAATTAGCGAATTTGAAGCTAGTGTTATAAAGAAAGATGGTAGTCTGGAAAAGGAAAAAAAAATGTAAAATGCGACTGAAAAAGACAGGGGAGGGAAGAGAGGAACATGACTTTGGAATTTCATATTCCTGGGCTTCATATGTAAACACAGACGTTAAAGATACACTGCAGTGCATTTGTTAAAACAGACATACAGCATTTTTTTTTTTTACTCATTTTTGATGTGCTCAACAATGCACAGTAATGCATACCCAGCATATTTGGTGCTGTGTTACCTTGTTATTGAATTGCATAGCAATGCTTGCATCATGTAGTGATTAAAGTGCCCTGCAGTAATGCATGCATTAATTTATTGTGACCACAATGGACCTCAGTGGGAGGATTTGTTTGGGCCTAATTGTGCATGATATTAATAAAAATTTGGTAATATATTATAACATGGTAATATATTCGTGTAATACAAAAAATAAAATATCACACTAATATGCCACATACTGAAGAATTATGTCTTTTGTGAAAAAGCCCTATTACTTGTTCAAATACTGTGTGTGCTTTTCTTGTTTCCATTCTTCACTTATTCTGATGAGATCAATGATCATTGTAGTGGAACATGATATGTTGATGTTGGAGAAGAAATTCGATTACTGTTGTGTAGCTTGTTAAGTTGCTTGAGTAATTATGCACTCAACACAAAAGTTTCCCAACCAAATCAAACTATGTATTGATTTCTCTTTGCATTGCATGAAAAAGTAAAAATACATGTATGTAGCAACAAAAAAGAAAGAGCTGGATTCTTGTCTGACGTATGGTTACACTTTTTAACCCAGCCCTATTGTAAGATATTTGGGATATAATAAAGAGAATAGACAGAGAAGGGCTTTTTGGCATGCATTTCATTGGTGCTTACTTTAGGTAAATGAAATATCACAGGTACATAGATAATAACTAAAGTAATATTATTGAATGATTTTCGTATATTTAAGTGATCGCAAATGGTACTGCCATCTCTGTGCCTGAAGTGTTATAGGGAACGTTAACAGGCAGTGGTACAGGTTTGGAATCCCAGACCTTGCCACTCCAGTGGCACCAATATAAAGGTGCAACTGACATGAGGAATATTATAAAAATAAGTACAAATGTTTATACGAACAATGTAGTGCAAAATGACTACAACAGAATATAGTAGTAATACACATAGTAATACATTTGTACAGTTGTACGAGACCAAACAGAAATACAATATTTAAAGCACAAAGTCCCCATTGTTGTAGTGCTTAGTTATAGGAAATAATCTATAGTAAAATAAATGGAATTTCTAAATAAAATCTTATGAACAGCATCATTGTTTATTTTATGTATTTCTGTTACTAGACAGTTCTTCCAAATATTAAACTTGATAGTGATTTCATAATTGTTAATCAGACAAACATAGTGAAAGAGTACAAATATTGTACAGGTAGTCCCTGGGCTACATACGAGATAGGGACTGTAGGTTTGTTGTTAAGTTGAATTTGTATGTAGGTCGGAACTGGTACATTATTTTAATAAATGCACTTTGGACAGATGTTTGCCTCAACATATTATTAAGCAGCATAGTGTCAGTTGCTATATAAAATAGTAGATGTACTATATAAAATCCTCACTGTGAGTTAATCACAAACAAAGCAAAAAAATATATATATATTTATGGATCCTAGACATTCATTACCTTCTGGAGCAAGCTTTTCTTTGATATGCAAAAAGAAACCACTGCAGAGTTTGTCTTGGTCATTAAGGAGTTACAAGATGTTAGAGATCAGCTCAACTCTTATGATCATCCACAACCTCAGCTGTGTTTAGGAAAATATTTTTTCTGCAATCATGCAACCGGCCCCCTCCCTCCATCAAACCTGGGGGTCATCATTTTGACATTAGTGATGGAGTATAAATGTTCATAGATTCTCTTTTAAAGTTAATGTTCCTATATTCTTACAACATAGAAAATACCACATTGGCATAAGATTAACCTCCCTAGCGGTAATCCCGAGTGTGACCTGGGGTGGGAAAACTATGCAAAAAGTGGTAACCCCGAGTGTGACTCGGGGTTACTTTGGGGGTCCCCCTTACCTTAGCCCCGTGCTCCAGCGGCGATCAGACGATCCTGCTGTGATGCCGGGGCGCAGTAATCTGCTTTTAAACACCGCCTGGGTCCCCGGCACCCCACTGCTCGCATCTGCAGTTATATGCGATGCATCATGCAGGATTTCTGCATGGTGCATCACATCTAACTGCAATAAACAGGATTTATATAGCGCCAACATATTACGCAGCGCTGTACATTAAATAAGGATTGCAAATGACAGACTAATACCGACAGTGATACAGGAGGAGAGGACCCTGCCCCGAAGAACTTACAATCTAGAAGGTGGGGGAATTTCACAGGATGGGAGATATGTAGTGGTGGGAAGTAGTGGTGGTTTCAAATGACAGAAGAAGACGGGTAGGCAAGTTTGAAAAAATGGGTTTTGAGCGCTCTTTTAAATGAGCAGAAAGTAGAAGCAAGCCGAATAGGAGTGGTTTGCTGCTCAAAGGCTCAAAGACCGATGACAGAGGAAGGAAGAAACGCAAAGAAACCAGGTTCTACTGTCCTGACTGTGATGTTGGGCTTTGTGCAGCACCCTGCTTCAAAATCTACCACACTCGAGATGTCTACTAAAAATGTAAATTTTTTTTTTCTAAAATCTGCATTTAATTTATCTTATTATTTATCAATAATATTGCACCCTTGTGGACTTCCGGGGGAGGAGTCACCGGGTGCAGCCGCGTCCTGCAAGAGCTCCGCTTCGATCCGAGAAATCATCCTCTGGATCGTGCATCTACCGGCTCCCCTGCTATAGTTGTCGCGGGAGTGCCGCGGGCGAGACGAGTGAGACCGGGTGGAGAGCGCGGTCTCGGTCAGGAGAGAAGATTCTCTCCTTACGGAGAGGGGGAGATCCCTTTGGCTGCTGGGACCTTCACAAGCGGGCTGGTTGGCACACCTGATCGGCTCCTGAGGCTATTAAAACTGCCCTACCCTGGGTAAGACTGCATCCTTTTGCTGAAGCTTTCTCTTCCCCTTTTTGATACTCCAGGAGATACCTATTTGCCAGAGAGGCCTGGCGTCCATCTTGTGCACATGTTCCCCCCCCAACAGAAAACCCACATCCACATCCATCTTAGTATTGGGACTGGACTTTGGAATATTTCCTGCCATATCTTCCAGTATACAGCTCTCCTATATTGATTTACTGGTGTTTCTGTGACCTGGGAACATTCGCTGGTCCTATACTCCCTCGGTTATATATTTCCTGAGGCCCTGATTGCCTGCTCTTTTGTGAAAGGGGGATCGGCCATCTTGGCCACATGGCTTTCTGTCCTGAGGATCACTAACATCCACATCCATCCGTGCATAAGAAGGGGATTTGAACCTTTTTTACTACTCTCTAGCATTTGTGGATTGATGTTTGCGTACATTGAAGGTGTTTGCCAGTTTAATCAGCCATCTCTCACATTCTCTAGAGGCCTGACTTCCTTTTAACAAAGCGGCCATTTTGGACACATGGCATCCTGTGTTATATTGTTTCAGCATCCAACTCCATCCTAATCCATGAAGGAGAATTAAGTTTAGTTGACAGCATTACTCTTCTCTACCAACTCTTTTATATTTGTGGAACAACATATTTTTTGATTTTCCTGGATGCTTTTTTTCTGTCCTGCCACATTTATAATGTGTTTGTGACTTTCTATGCTTCTTTTGCGGTCTTTATTGTCTTTTGTTTTGAAAAATTTTAAATAAAGAATGTTTAAAAAAAAAAAAATATTGCACCCTTGTTGTTGTAATGTTTAGTACCTAATCCTTCAATTACAATAAGGCAACCCAACACAATTATAACATAGTATGACTCTTAAGGCTTACCTTCCCATCTATTTACGTCTTACTATCTTATCCCTTGAGTCCATGCTTCTTGCATGGCTAACTGTTTCTTGCATACCGACTGACTCATACTTGCTTGCTTTTGTTCCTCAGGCTTCCTCTGGCTCTTCTGGGTTTATTCTCTTGCTAGCTTAGTTACCATTTCCTCAGCTCCCAAGCTAAAACCCTTGTGCAGTCATGCTTCATGCTCACATTGGTGTGTTGTGTTGCTATTTATTTTACATAGTAATGCATTATGTCTGTTATGGTGTTTATGATCTTTGGTTTGTTGTGGTGCAATTGTAATCTATTCATATAAATGAGCTGCTTTAATACAAAATACAATAATCTGCAGTTTTTACTTAAGTTTATAATACAATGGTGTGCTGTATTAACACATAATTTTCACTCAAACAGACATGCACTATTTTGTGTCTTACGCTCAAGTTCAGTTCATCTTGGGGGGAGAAGGACCACATTTGCAGCCATTACTTAGGGTACTAAGATTCAATAATCCTGCAGCCCCTTTCTACCAGGGCCAGAACTCGTTAAATGTTGCACAAGTTATGTATAAAGTCCCTTTTTTTATTTTTCAAGAGGCTGCTTACTGCTAGGCCTCTCCGACAGGCAAAGCATCAACTCTCAGTAGTGTTGGAGTGTGCTGCTAAGTCCGCCCCTACATATTGCTAATGATTCATTGCCATATTGGGTAGACTCATTGGCCAATAGAAGCAAAGAGAACAAGAAGTAGGAAGAGTGGGCAAGTCTGAAAAAAATAGTTTTGCAGCCATCTCATTTAATAAACCAGAATAAGTATGAAAACCAGGTGTTCTTTTGTATTGTATGCATGTTTGTTCCAAGTTCTTTTCTAACAGAATATTACAAGATTTATGAAATGAGCTGCATTGGCAATGTACATATTTCTAGAAGCACAAATGTCCCTGAATTTTAGGAGCTGTTTGCCAGTTACTCTTAAGTAAAAGCACATGAAACATAATTGCATCTATTACAATAAAAATCCGATTAGTCAAATAAGGATGTCTTTTTAATTTGCTTTGTTTGCCTTGATTCTGTCAATTTACTCATCAGTCTTATCTCAAACAGGGTCATTCTTTTTTTCAAAACAATTCAGCCAATAAGAAAGAATTGACACGAGTAAAACTTAACAAGCCTTCTGAGAGTAGCCTAGCTAATAAGGTCAAGTGTTCAATTAAAATGTGATGAGTGTGGGCAGTAGAATGCACAGTTTGTTTTAAGGGGTCTATTAAATGATGACTATATCAGTCTAATGTCCAACATAAAGTTGCAATGATTGTCCTAAAAAAACAGCATTAAACATTTGATGCTCTTGTAAAAAAAAAAAAAATGAAATTTAAATAATTTAGTGCCACAAGCTCTACAGAGACAGGCCCTTCTATAATAAAACACGCTTACCTGTGACATACTATACTATAGACCAGAAAGAGGTAACGACTGAAGAAGAGTCCCTGGTTCCCTCTGACATCTCCAGCAAAAAGGGAAGACAGCAGGATAAAGTTTTGAGGGGAAGCAGGGTTTCTGTACCATCAAGTCACCTGTTTATAGGATAATTCCTGATATGTGTTATTTACTGAAGCTTTGTGACTGAAATATGCCATATGGTCCTTTTGCCGATCAGTTAAATTAGGATCATGCTCCCATTTCTAGACAACTGGTGGAGGTGACAAGTCAGTTGGTGATTTTAGAAGACCATATGCAAAAGAGAGACTAGGACACAGTTAGGCAGATGCATTACTAAAAGGAATGGGGGCCTATGGAAATAGAAGGGCAAGGGGAGAGAGCAAAAAAAGTATTTAAGCGAAAACATTCTCCAGAAACCTACAGCAGTGAGATTACCATCAATTTGTAGTTGGGAAATCTCAAGTAGAGAAGTGTACTACTCAAAATAGTCCTTGATTTATCCAGGTACGAAATATCAGGTTTGTCAGACCTAGTGGAAAAGGGTAATCTAGACGTTTTGTGATATTGAAGCATCTTAGAACAGTCTTCAGATAGGTACCAAGAAAAGGATGCTGAAAAAGAGGGGTCAATGTGCAAAGAAGAACCCATACTACACCCACTAGAGGGATTAAAGACTGACCATCTTTTAGGGACACATTCATTTAAGGATTCTTCCCTGCTTACCAAATGCCACATCCCCATTATTATAACAAAGACAAATGATAAAAAAAGGTAATTGACTCGGGACTTTAAAAGCATTAAATATACAAATACAAGTATCAAAAACTCACAATGCATTTTATTTATACAAAACACAATCTTAAAACATATTAAAAAATTTTTTGAAGGTCCAGTTGTTGGCCTACTTATGTACAGATAAGCTGATATAGTTCAACGAGTTTCTCGGATCAAAAGTCAGCTTCCTCAGGAACAACTTAGCCTACAATTGCAAACAGTATATACAATAAATTATACCAAAAAGGCAACCCTATGTATTTACATTTATTTGGTAACTACTGACTTCTGTTGCCAAACTGACTTCTCAACTGGAACAACCAGACCAAAGGCCAATCTGTTCTTTGATTCACAAGGTAGGCAGACCACGAAATTCAAAGTAGTAAAACTCTTTTAGTGAGAACAATATCCACTAAAATATGTTTAGCCAATAATTTGTTCATTAATTTAAATGCCCAACAACCAATTAGCCATCAATACACCGTGATTCACCTGAGTGATAGATGCAGATGGTCCTAGCGTTGTCATGTGCTGAGTCCAACCGTTAACTTGTGCAGTTAGACTCAGCACATGACAACGCGCGGGAGAGTTTCTTCTCTGCAAAGTTTAAAAAAAAAGAAGTTAGTTAATAACAGCCCCAGGAGCAAAGAACTGGTTAGTTACCACTGCCTCTAGGAAGACATCAGCAACATCAACCTGATAAAATGTTAGGTAGGGTATTGAAACCTAGATTTGCTGCATGTGTTAGAATGGCCCAACCATAGTACCTCACAATGCAAAATTTTTGAGACAGAATAGGAATGAAATTACATTGCAGGTGGGGGCAAGTCAATGAACAACATAATAGTACATACTAAACAAGTAAAGTAAGTATGATAAAAAATAAAACTCTGCATACCAGCTAACCAGTAATGTTGGGGCTCAATACTGGGGGTACAATATAAAGTGGAGCCTTCTGCTGCGCAAAATGGTTCTTTTAGCATACTGCAGCAAGCAGAGCATAACATTCACAAACATCAGATACAGAGTCCAATCTGTATCCAGTATGGAAAAGTTAGAACAGACCAGATATCTTGCAAAGGTCAAGTACAGAATCAGAGTTTAGGTTTCATTAAAATCAGGTGACTTATTAGCTTGTGCACAACCTTGCACCGAGTGGCCTGGAAGACTGCAGAAAGGAAGCTGTAGCCACAGCCAACCAATCAGCAAGGTCTCGGATGGTAGGGTTGGTTCCCAGCATACAAAATTGCAGGTAACTGCTAATGGTCTTGAAGAGCAAGGGTAGTATTTCCCTTTCATATTACCAGGTAGAGGTATCTGAAAAAATTGAATACGCGGATTATTAAAATCAAAAGTTGTTACCCCAGGCTCACTGCATGATGTCGTCTTTAAGTGTGTAGAAATGAATCTGATACAGAAAGTCTTTTGGTGTAGAAGAATCATCAGAGCAGTCTCTGGGGCCACGCACCCTGTGCGCATAGTCAGTCCTTATGTCTGTCATAGTTACATAATTACCGTATTTTTCGCCGTATAAGACGCTCCGGAATATAAGACGCATCCAATTTTAAAGGAGGAAAATCTAGAAAAAAAGTTTCTGAAAGATTATTCCTCTTCTGATCACTCATGTGCCATTCATACCGGTATTCCCCTTCTGATCACTCATGTGCCATTCAAATTCCCTTTCTGATCACTCTGTACCTTTCAAATTCCCTTTCTGATCACTCTGTCATTCAAACTCCCCTTCTGATCACTCTGTCATTCAAATTCCCCTTCTGATCACTCCGTGCTTTTTTTCTATTGTACGGCAGTTAGGACAGGGAACAGCAGGTGGCGCTGTGCCGGCTTCTTTCGCTTTGCTTTACAGGCAGGAGAAAACACGATGCTGGCAGAGGAGAGAAGAGAGACACGCTGCAGCCAGAAACACACGCAGGATCGGGTACCGGGTGAGTATAATATTTTAATTATTTTTTTTAACACATTTGTCATATAGGACACACTAACTTTTCCCCCTAAGTTTTGGGGAAGAAAAAGTGCATCTTATATGGCAAAAAATACGGTACATTGTAGGTTAGGTTGAAAAAAGACATAAGTCCATCAAGTTCAACCACTGGGGAAATAAACATATCCCAGATAAAAAACCCTATGAACATAGTTGTTCCAGATGAAGGCAAAAAAACCCTGGTACAATTTGCTTTACCAGGGAAAAAAGAATCCTTCTTCATTTCATGAGGCATATGGATGTTCTCTGGTTTAACAGTCTCTGTTATCTTTACTTTAAAGCCTTAATACCCAGGTATAATCTATGCTTCTAGAAAAGCATCCAGCTTTTTCCTAAAGCATTTTTGAGTAGTTGCTGAAACTACTTCCTCAGGGAGTCGATTACATGTTTTCACAGGCCTTACAGTGAAGAATCCCTTCCTTATCCGGAGATTAAACTTCTTTTCCTCCAGACGCAAAGAGTGCCCTCTTGTTCTTTGTAATGATCTCAAAATGAATAATTGAGAAGAGAGTTCTCCATATGGACTATTTATATATTTATACAGGGTGATCATATCCCCCCTTAAACATCTCTTCTCAAGGGAGAATAGGTTCAGTTCAGCTAATCTCTCCTTATAGCTGAGCTCCTCCATTCCTATTATTAGTTTAGTTGCCCTTCTCTGCACTCTCTCTAATTCCACAATGTCCTTTTTTGAACTGGTGACCAAAACTGGACTGCATATTCCAGATGTAGTCTTACCAATGCTTTGTACAGGGGCAGGATTATGTCTCCATCTCAGCAGTCTATTCCTCTTTTGATACAAGAAAGTACTTAACTAGCTTTAGATGTTGCAGCCTGGCATTGCATATTGTTATTAAGTCTATGATCTACCAGAACCCCCAGATCCTCTTTCCATTTCTGACTCCCCCAAATGTAATCCCCCCCAGACAGTATGAAGCATGCATGTTGTTAGCCCCCAAGTGCATCTGTATTAAATGTCATTTGCCACTTGGCTGCCCAATGAAACAGTACATCCAGGTTTGCGTGTAAATTATAGACATCCTGTATAGACTTAATTACATTACATAGTTTGGTGTCATCTGCAAACACAGAAATGATACTTTTATTTCCAAACTCTATATCATTTATAAACATGTAAAACAGTAAAGGTCCCAACACTGAACCCTGGGTACACCACTAACAACCTTACACCATTCAGAGTATGAATCATTAATCACTACTATCTGGATACGGTCTTTAAGCCAGTTCTCTATCCCCTTACAGATTGACATTTCTAAACCTATTGACCCTAACTTGTATATTACCTGTGGGGTACAGTGTCAATTGCTTTAGCGAAGTCCAAGTACACTTTATCGACTGCTATTCCACTGTCTACCTGTTTACTTACTTCCTCATAAAAAGAGAGTAAATTTGTTTGACAACTTTGGTCTTTCCTGAAGCAATGCTGACTATCACTAATAATATTATTTTTTAGGAGAAACTCCTCCATGTGGTACTTTATCAAACTCTCTAGGACCTTTCCAACTATGGATGTTAAACTAACCATTCTGTAGTTACCTGGTAATAACTTTGCTCCCTTTTTGAAAATAGGAACTACATTGGCCTTGTGGCAATTCATTGGTACCATGACATTGACTAAAGAGTCTCTAAAAATTAGAAATAATGGCTTAGAAATAACTGAGCTCAGCTCTATGAGGACACGTGGATGTAATCCATTGGGTTCTGGTGCTTTGTCAACCATAATTTTGCCCAATTGTTTCTCAAGCCTATCAATTTTAAGCCATTGTGACTCATTTAAGGCAGTCCCATTGCTATTATGGATTTGGACTTGAGCTCTGCCATTTTCCTGTGTACACAGAGCTAATAAAGGGTTTAGTGAATCTGACTTTTCTTTATCCCCAATTACCCACCCAGAGACATAATTTAGTCCTACATGCTCAGATCTGATCTTTTTGCTAATAATATATTTAAAAAATGTTTTTTTAAAAATAGACATGACTGTAGCTTTAGGATTGGATCCTGCAGTAGCTACAAGAATTCCACATAGGGGACTATTTTGCCTAGTGTAATTTTCATGGTGATGAGCACATAGTGGTGAAAGAATATTCCAATGCAGATACATGTGCATATACAGTAGAAGTAGTAGATTGCAAGGTTGTGACCTTAGCATCTGTGACAGTGATACTACTGTTCACTTCTTCAATCTCTCTGTATATGGCTCCATCAATCCAAGAAGCCATTGCCTCAAAGTCAGCTTTTGTGAAGAGGTGCTTACAATGTTCTTTATGCTAGTATTTACAGGATCTGTGGCAGGAGATGTTGAGGAGTCGCATCTAGGGGAGTTCACTTCATTTTCAACATGAGTGGTATGAGTAGCTCAATAGCTGTGAGAGGGACAGAGTTGATAAATATGCCTTTGTGTGAACCAAAGCTCCTGTACTCTTTTCCATTTTAGGATACATTTGACTGTCAAATGGCTTACAAAGCAACATAGTGAGGTGTTTTGAACTAAGATGCCAATTTAAACAAACATTGTCAAAACAGCACTGTAGTGGTAAAATTGGAGGCTAATCTAGATTACATTTTGAGGGTAATATCTGGAGAGAAATTGTAGGTTGCTCAAACATGTACCTGTTTGATCCTTGAGCTATTTAGCCGAACATTTAGGCCTACCCCAAATCCAAACACTATTAAAGTCAGTGGTAGCTACAGTGGTAACACTGTAGTTACCACTGCATTGTAGTTACCATGCGACGCATGAGAAGACTGCTAAATGTCTCTGAAATAATATATTAATGTAGGAAAAAGGAAACAGTGGGTCTGATTTAATAAAGCTCCCCTAGACTGGAGAAAAGAGACTATATTAGGCAACCTGAGACAAATTTCCTTAAAAATTTAAATTTTTAAAAGTTTTCAAGCTTGAACCAGATTCATTCCAGATTTGCTGGATCACCCTGGTTGTCCCATGATAGTCTATCTTCTCCAGTCTTGGAGAGCTTTAATAAATCAGACACACTCTGTTCAGTGATGGGCAGGGAATTTTATTTTATAAGCTATAAAAGGCAACATGAGAAAATGCAAAGCATATTCTTTTCTTACTCTTACATATTCTATTCTATACTTTTTTGGGTCCTTACATCCATTGTTTATAGTGTTACAGAAACATTAAAGGTTGCTCCTAACAATGACACCATATCTTGGCCATTGGAAATGTGGGCAATTGGAAAATTTGCTCTTCCAGATGTACTGTTTTTATGCAACCTTAATTATGTAAAATATATTATGGTCACTGCTACACAGATTTTCCATTTTATATAAACATTTCCAAGCTCTATATTGTTTAAGAAAGTATACTTTATAGCTGGGGCTTCTGTAAAACCTACCATAAAATTGCTCTGTGATAACTTTCTAATGTCCACACTGTTACTGTGCCTTTACACAGTAGTGGTAGGTAAAATCACCCATCATTACCACTGTCCATGTTTGTGCAGACCTTTTCATTGGTGTATGGAGGGTAAGTCTTTTCCTTTGTCATTATCAATGGATGGCATGTAACAAACTTCAATAAACATGCAGTATGTACTGTATACCAATGTAAAGCTAAAGAATGACCCTAATGCTAAGATCAACAATAGTAGGGCATGCCCCCTCCTGCCCATGAAGGACCCCTGGAATCTGCCATGGCCTGAAAAATAGGGATGCCATACAGCACTTCAATGTTTGGATTTATTGTGGCAATCTTATTATCTCCTAACATACTGCACCACCCATCTTTCACCATCTAGCCTTCTTATTATCTGACTCCTGTCTGACTTGCCCTGACTTGCCCTGTTTTGTTCTGTTCTGTGTTCTAGTTTAAATACTCCTCTAACTTTCCCGAACATCTCCACCTTAGCACAGAGACTCCCTTCCTTCTAGGTTGAATTCATCTTTAGCATATTGGTTGTACTTCAATAAAAAGTCAGCGTAGTACTCCAAGAACTGACATTTCTACCTCTTACACAATTTCGTATCTCTCTAAGCCCCCACTGTCTTTCCTGTATTGCACATGGCACAGACATTTAACATTGAAGGTCCTTCCTTTTAACTTAGCCTAGTTCTTAAGGGTCCATATTCTTCCATATATTCTGTATTGATTCAAACATGGACCAAGACAGCATGATCATGCCAAGCCGCTTAAAGTAATTTGCCTACTTGATCCACCACATAAAAAACCCTGCACCAAGGAGACTGCAAACCATGCAAACCATTCACTTAAGCTGATCTGGGCAACAGATATATTATTAGTTCTCCTGGTATACCCCCATTACCACCAACTGCCTATGCCTTTCTGCATTAGTCTAACCACTCCTACTGGATTGGCAGTTCTGCTTGCTGTTAAGGCTAATGTTGACATAAAGGACTGCCACCTCTGGTTTTGCCACATATCTTCACAAAACATACATTTATTTTGGTGCTTTAATTTAGGACTAATCTTGTTTTTCTATGAATCCCTGCCACTTTCTCTTACTACACCAACCCAGCTTTCTATCTGATCCTTCTGACTTATCCACTCACATCTACCTTATTTATTATCCATTTAGTGATCAGAGGACTTGTTGGTTGTCCTCAGTGTTCCAATTCACTCCTCTGTATCTCTAATGTTAGCTTCCAGTAAGACAACCGGCTCACATCTGTCACATTGGTATTCATCTGATCTATTCAGCTGTTGCTCCATTTGTGCATGCATTGAGAGATAGGAGGCAAAAAAGTAATAATTTATGCCCCTTGAAGACTCGTTATGCAAAAGTGAAAAAGGAAATACCACAGCATAAGTGTTAGGAGACAAATATTTGGCCAGCGATCCCATGCTGTAGGCCTGGACAGGACAGTGCGCCCTATGTATTCTTTGTCAGCGTTGCTTGCAGCAGCAGATAACATCAGGCAAATAGCTGTAAGTCCTCTGCTATGAAGCCTGCGGCATCACCGGTTACCTTTGGCTGTTAATGGTCTCTTGGCATTTCTGCCCTGAGATTTTTCAGCTGAAGGTAATTTAGACTTGTGCTGAGACTAATGAGCAGAGTGGTTCCTGATCTCAGTCCTGCGCTGCCATTGGCTCCTGTGGCTTTATAGCCTGCTCAGTGTGATCTATGCCTGTTGTAGTGTTTAGCTGGGCTTATCTTCTGATGGTGTGAGTTTAGTCTGATTTTGTTGCTGACCTTGCCTGTTCTTGACCTTTTGAGTGTTTGCTGCCTGGACTGACCTTTGCCTGTGACCCCCACTCAGCTTGTGCTTTTCCTTTGATACCTTGTTTGGTAGACTGATCGCCCGTGCATGACCATGGCTTGTTTGCTGAATTTGTCTTTGTAGGAACCTTGTGCAGCTTTATATGTGGGCTCCTGTTCCTCTGCCAACCCATCCCCAGACGCTATCCCCTGCGCACTAAATCCTGGGGCAACCATGTGCTGGAAAAACCCAACTAGTCTCCCAAAGCTGAGTGGGGGCTTGCTGTAGGTGAAGACTGCACTGTTAGATTGGGGGACTGGCATCTGACAGGTACTGGTACTGGAGCAGGGCCTTACAATAAGATGACTGAAAGCTTATACAACAACAATGAACTTTTTGGAGTTTTTTTCCAATTTATTTAGAAAGAAAAAAAGGTGAATGTTCAAAATGTTCAAAAATGACAGAAAAAGTTTTTTTTATGAGGTTTTAAAACCTGATAGCAAAGAGTCTCAAATGAAAGAAACACAAAAGGAGCATAAAAAAACTCTTGCTTTTAATAAACACAAAGTTACCAGTCACAAAGCCCAGAGCTTTTCTTTAACAACATTAGAAATCTCATTATTTTAAAACATTTACTTCCCCTAGATCAGGGGTCGGCAACCTGCGGCTCGCGAGCCACATGTGGCTCTTTAGATGTGAAGCTGCGGCTCTTTAATTCAGTCTGTCGGAAGCTATTCTATCTCTCAGCCTGGCTTTTCACCAAACCCCTCCCCCGTGACACTCGAGAGCTTCTACGAACTGAAGACAGTGAGGACCCGTGTCACGGGGGAGGGGTGTGGTGGAAAGCCAGGCTGAGAGATAGAATCGGTGCCTAAAGGTATCTATATTTCTACAATAAAATACAAAAGTGGGCAGTTTAGCAACAATACATGGAAAATCAAAATGTTTGTACCTGTTTCACCATTACAGAATTCTGAGGAAAATGAAATGTCATCTAATGTTATCCAAACTTTCTAAAACCATGCAAAGCCATCGCTCCCATTGAATTTGTTTGCTCAATTGTTTGTTATTGAAGTACAAGTTAGTGTTGTAAGTAAATGTTTACTTGTTTTAATTTTTTACTTAAATAATAGGTAATTATCTAATAATGCCATATATATATATTATCTAATTTGTTGTGAAAAACACTACTTATATATGAATAAATAGATATTTTTTCTTATGAATAAATAGATTAGTTTTTTTATCAAAAAACGTTATTTATGCGAGTACTATTTATTGTTGGCAAGAAAAAATTTTGCGGCTCTTTAAAAACTTTGAAATTTTGTAAATTGTAATTTTTGGCTCTTTCGACTCAAAAGGTTGCTGACCCCTGCCCTAGATGATGTAACAAATCACATTAAAAAACAACAAAATATATTAGGGGAAAAATATAAAAAATATAAGACATTCTGGTTGGGTATACCTTTAAACTAATACTTTTGTTGAAGCACCTTTTGATTTAACTTCAGCTTAAAGGGTAGGGGATCTATCAGCATAGCACATCTTGAATTGGCCATATTTTCTCACTCTTTCTAGCAAAAGCACTCCAAATCTGTTCGATTGTTAGGGCATCTCTTATGCACAAACATTTTCAGGTTGCCCCACAGATTTTCTGTTGGATTTAGATTTGGGCCCTGGCTGGGACAGTCCAAAAATAAATCTGGGATTTTAGGGACACCAAAATCATACTTAACCACCAATCCTAAAACATAATAAAGTTTTATTTACCAATATTATAAATAAAATACAAAAAATATTCACATAACACTTTGTCTTTTTGTAATTGACGTCATATATGTTTCATTCAATCCTACAGTGCTCCCCAGCTTTCTGGTTAGCTTCATTCAATCTTTCTTGGTATAATTTATCAAACCCATATTCGTTTTTTTTTTTTTAATAAACCTGGTATAATTAATATGCTTTACAGCAATACAAACTGCTTTCTCAAGAAAAGCGGGAGCAGAAGGATCAAATTTATACTCAAAGCAAAAGCCAAATACACCCAAATGTTTGGAGTCACTCAACATCACCTCCTAAGGGATATTGCTCAGGCACCATATGTTTGAATGGTCACATCCTAGGGCACCTCCTTGGAAATTCCCCCTTGTATGCCATACTACCTAACTGGTGTGTGGCGTCCAACATGTAGAGCCAACTCTACTGAGGAGGTAATGTTGAGAGACTCCAGACAGAACCTTTTATTTTTCATGTAATATATAAGCTCTTTATCCTAATATGGGACATTTTAAAACTTTATTTTTCTTCTTCTGATGCCAATTTTTTGTTGAATTGGATGTATGCTTGGGGTCATCGGCATATTGAGAGGTGAAATTCCTTTTTTATCTTCAGCTTGGGAAAAAACTTTGCTGAGCTGTGGTCTCAACTTTTCACATAAAAAAACTGGTATTTTAACAGGTGTGCACACTTTTTATATCAACCATGCATATTACTGTAAATTCCACAGGAATACAAAACATTTTTTTAAATTGAATGACAGAGTAGAGCTGAGCATGAATCCTGTAAGCATGAGCAGGGCCAGGACACCGGGTGAATGTTTGTGGTATTACATTGTCATTTTTTCTTTTCCTCCTACACCTCTACCTAATTCTCTGTTTTCATCATTTTCTAGGAACATCCCCTTGTTAACCCCACCATATGCAACGACTACTACATATGTAAGTATAATGCAATTTTTTGCATTACAGAATGTTACCTACTCCTTGTGTAAAATATACAATCTTACTGTAAAAATGTGTATATGCAAATTGTGATGCCATTTTTTTTGGTGTCGGGGGGGGGGGGGGGGGGGAATCTTACTGTAAAAATGTGTATATGCAAATTGTGATGCCATTTTTTTTGGGGGGGGGGAGGAGAGCTTAAAACAGTGGAAAATTTCCTTTTTCATAACATGTCACCTAAATAAAACTTCCTGTGTACAATTGTACAAATTTACTGCAAAATGTGGTCATGCAAAGTATAACATCATTTGTTGGTAACATGTCACCAAAATAAAACTTTCTGTGTACAGCTGTACAAACTTACTGCAAAATAAGCACACCCAAATTGTAATGCAATGGCAATTTAAGCCACATTCTAAAGCAATCCAAACATGGTTACCACAGTCTCCTGCTTTTTCCCTAGCTGCTCATTGGCTCGATAAACATAAGCGTTTTTCAGATTAAACCAAATTTAATTTGTTAATGTTCAGCCTGCAACTGAGCAGCACCACTACAACTTATGGACACAAAAATAACAAGTATGAAATATATTTGAACATGTTTTAGCCAAACAGGAGATAACCTGTGATGAAGTTTGCTAAAATCCTTGCAATGTATGTAACTGACATTCAGCATAGAGTTTTTTTTTCCTTTTAAGCAAAAGTGGAGTGACTGAGTGACTTTTAAGGGTTAGACCTTATCTAAGAGCTTGTGGGCAATTCACATTTCTTTTTAACAGCCAATGTAAGTTATATGAATAATATAAAGAAAGTTGGTGCTATCATAGACCAGCAGAAGTCTCAAACTGATATACGTCCCTTCACACATATTTGTAATAGGTACAATCTTAAAATGAAAAAAGAAAATACAGACCAGCAATAATTCACAGGACTCCTACAGCTAAGATGTTAATTAGATGAAATGGAGAAAAATAAAACTGAGGTTTTTACACTTCTACCAATTTATTTTAAATACCTGTGAGGATAGCTTGACATTTACCTGCACGAGAAGTAAAGAATTGTACTGTTTTTTTCTTTCTAAATTAAGAAACAAGTTTCATGACTTTAGTCTCATAATAACCTGGGTACTAGATAACTGAAAAATCCTAACACCTAACCTCAGAGGGATTTTGCTAATGAACCTTATTTCATCATCTTCTTGTGGGGGTTACTGCTTTTTAAACAAAGCCTGCTACCATTTCTCATCTATGTCCAATGTCTCCAAAGATCTAATTACATACACAGTACACCAAATTGACTAAAGCCAATAAAAATAAATATAATCACACCGTTTGGTTTTCAGATATATTAATTTGATCTGACTGACTTTTACAGTTTAGTAAAAATGAAAGCCAGGAACAAAAACATTTATTTGAATATAACATTTTTAAAAATTCTTATGCTTATAAAAGTAGTGGTGACATCATCCCTACGCTGTACATAGTTGATACAGAAATGGGAACTGTGTAAAGGATACAGCCAGTACTCCCACTATTGACTCCCTAGAGAAAAGTACAGTAGGTAATATATACAGTATAAATCGCCCTTCACAAGGATAGAGAGGGAAGCAGTGACAGGTCTTTATTACAGGTTGCTTCTGAAGCACTAGATTACTGCACCTCGAAGAGGTAAACAAAATACACAAAGACATGACTGTAGTAGCTCTGATGTCACCCATGACATCATTTTGTTTCCCCAGGAAAAGGAAGGACACTTCTCCCCGAGTTTTTGTGACATCTCAGTGTGAATGTCCTTTGCGGACTTTCCCTAGACTGCCCCTCAGCCAGGAACATCTCAGCACCCCCTCGTATATATACTAAATACCAATCTTAACCTCACTAAAACCCATAAACACACCAGTACTGAACAACTGGTTGCAGATCTGGAAAGGCTGCCACCACATACCACCTGAGTTACCCAGACTGATTTTTTGGCAGCTAGCCGCATCCACACCTGCCTCGGGTGCCGATATCACCCATCCACAACTTAAACCCAGCTGTTAACCAGCCATATCGTAGACCGCCCTTGGACACCATACCACAAATGAGTCCATTTTCACCATTCCAGCCTCCAGAAATAATCTGCCTTCCCAGGACCCAACCGCCTTGGTCCCGCCACCCCCCCCCCCCCAAAACGCAGGACAGACAGGCGGGAATCTCACACAACACTATGCCATTCTGCTGTCCGGCCCTTCCTGTCTTGCCCTTTTAACTCTTCCCTAAATCGTCCACCTCCCCACAATCACCTCACTACTACTCTGCTCCCCTTATGAAAACAACCCCTTACTGTCCTGTCTTCCCCCTAGCACCCAGTCATCCAGGCCCCTTACTTACTTCTGTTTTTCCTATCTTCAGCTCCAGGCCTATTTTTAGTACTCATGCCTTCTATATTTAGACAATGAACCTGATTTATTAAATCTCTTAGACTATAGAAGATAGACCATCATGGGAGAACTTGGGTGATCCAGCAAACCTGTAATGGATCTGGTTCAGGATTGAAAACATTTGCTAACTCATTTGCTGGAACACACATGTGGTACACTGGAACATTGGAGTTATGGAACACTTGCGGTCATGGAGGTCATGAGATGCTCAGGGTCCAGGAGACACTTAAGGTTACAGCAGATCATTAGGACATGAGCAGTTCTGCTAGGCATTTATGTTCGTGGATCAGCCTGGATCAGCCTGATTGCCACCTCCTGATTAGCGCTAGATGCAGCGCTCTAGGCAAAACTCAAAAATACAGGCAGCTGCACAATGGGCCTGTTTTTTTAAAGCTCTCCAAAGCTAGAGAGAATAAGACTTTATCAGTGATGCTATTCGCTAGCAAATGTTTTGAATCCTGGATCAGATCCATTCCAGGTTTGTTGGATTACCCAGTTTCACTAATGAAATCGTATCCTCTCCAGCCTTGGAGAGCTTTAATAAATCAGGCACATTGGGAGAGGATAACTAGCACTGAATTGAGGTATGGTCAGTGTGACATTACTCCTTTTACTACCTACTTTTTTGGGATCTCACCAACTGTCGAGGTTACAGTTTTAAAGGAAAGTGGAAATTAAACCTTTTAACTTTCCCTGGTATTGTAATTGTTGTTGAAAAAGCAACCTCTAAAAAAGGAGCCAAAGACACCAGGCTTTATGTCAGCTTGTGGTAATTATACCCAATATGTTACTATTACCTCACCGTGTGCATCAAACTGGGGACCAAATGTATATCCTATGCCAACACTTTTTTTTTACTTTTGAATGGACTGCAAATATAAAGTATACCTAAAGCTGCGTACACACCTGCAATTTTTCTCGTTGGAAAGGATCTTTCACGA
>NC_092867.1:45891079-45941265 GCF_032062135.1 Pyxicephalus adspersus
GCGGAAAACCTGGTGCGTCTTATAGTCCGGAGCGTCTAATGGTCCGAAAAATACGGTAAGTAGACTAACTGATTACCCAGAGTTTCCTTGGTATTTCTTTATTGCAATTATATATTATACAGGAAAATGAATCAAATAAAGCTATAGTGATTTTCATGTTTACGGTGTTGTTTAATTTTTTTGCCTTTGATTGCTCTAGGCCAATTACCCTATGTTTTCTCGAAGGCATTATTACAGGCCAGAAATTTGTAAAAGAGTCTAAAAAAAGTATGTAAAAATATAAGCAAAAGGCACACTGTCACTGAGCAATACATACACACATACATGCAAATATACCTCTGACATATACCACAGTGCTGTACAAAGATCAGCAGTGCACTCACATGAGTCATATGTCTAGCAGTTTAGGTTTAAATGTCTCGATGCATTTCCTAGTGATGACATACACACATACATCCAAATATAGCTCTGACATTAAGCACAGTGTTATACAAAGATGGCTGGTGCACTCACATGAGTCTCAGTCATATGTATGGCAAGTTTGGTTGAAATGTGTCTATGCATTTCCGAGTGATGGTGGAACATAGCAAGTTTGGGTGAAATGTCTCCATGCATTTCCTAGTGATGACATACACACATACATACATACATCCAAATATAGCTCTGACATATAGCACAGTGTTGTACAAAGATGACTGAAGCACTCACATGAGTCTCAGTCATATGTATAGCAAGTTTGGTTGAAATGCCCCCATGCATTTTCGAGTGATGATGGATCATACACACATTCAAGCATCCAATTTTTTTATAGACATTTATATATCTCCGTCATATACCATAGTGCTGTACAATGAAACACTGAGCTAGACCCATCAGTCTCTGTACAGAGGAGTTGACACTCTAATGTCCCCCCACAATCACACACCGTTATTTTACATTTATATACCTCTGACATATACCACAGCACTGTACAAAGATCAGCGGTGTCATATGTCTAGCAAGTTTGATTAAAATGTCTCTATGCATTTCCGAATGATGGTGGAACATAGCAAGTTTAGTTGAAATGTCTCTATGAGTTTACTAGTGAACACCAACTATAGCTCTGACATATAGCACAGCGCTGTACAAAGATCAGCCGTGCACCCACATGAGTCTAGCAAGTTTGGTTGAAGTGTCTCGATGTGTAACCCAGTGATCACATACACACATACATACATCCAAATATAGCTCTGACATATAGCACAGCACTGTACAAAGATGACTGTTGCACTCACATGAGTCTCAGTCATATGTATGGCAAAGTTTGGTTGAAATGTCTCCATGCGTTTTTGAGTGATGGTGGAACATAGCAAGTTTGGTTGAAATGTCTCCATGCATTTCCTAGTGATGACATACACACATAGATTCAAATATAGCTTTAACATATAGCATCAGCACTGTACCAGGATGACTTGCACTCACATGAGTCTGAGTCATATGTATAGCAAGTTTGGTTTAAATGTCTCCATGTGTTTTTGAGTGATGGTGGAACACAGGATGATTAGCTCAGACTTTCATTACAAGGGTGTAACAAACACAAGTCTTTATTGGAATAACTAAAAAAACTGCTTCTTTTCAGCAACACGGGAAGGTATAAACAATAGAGAAAATGGCTTACTTCAACCTAATGCTGTAAATGTCCATAGTCCATCAGAAAGTCCCCACGATAACATGAGTCCAATACAAGTCCCTTGTGAGGGTCCAATCCCCAGCCCGGGGTTTCCAAAGTCCATAAATCGTGAAGTCAGCATCAACAGCAACACCACTTCTGAGCTTGATTCCCCACAAGCTTGTTTGCAGTCCACTTCCTGCAATTCCACCTCCCTTTCCCTCTTGCACACCTGACCCCTTATGGGATTTCCACCTTCCTGCTGGGCAGGTGCAAGTCCTGGTGTGTACTTAGATGGACTGGAGAGGCCCACCCAATCCTTCTTCTCAGTCCGGTGTCTGGGTCCTGTGACAAAAACACAGCAACATAGTTGCCTAACAAAAAAAATAGTACCGAACTCCTTTTCTGACACAGCAGTCTAAAAGGACCAGCGCCCATATTTAGGGGAAATGTACCTTCCATTAAGGATCCAACCCTGCGATCCTGTACAATATATAAATATATAATTATTTTAAATTGATATAAAATTATAATGTTTGCAGACTGTGTAGAGATGATTAGGAATGCACCACAGGTAAGGCAGCGTCGGTAACCAGGCAGGAAATGGGCACACACTAGAGTCCTAAATGCTAGGTAGTTATTATTATTAAACAGGATTTATATAGCGCCAACATATTACGCAACACTTTAAATTAAATAGAGGGCGAAAATGACAGACAGATACAGAAATTGACACAGGAGGAGGGGAGGGCCCTCTCCCGCAGAACTTACAATCCAGGAGGTGGGGGAAGATGTCACAGCACCAAGCATTTACACAGCAAAGGCTAATGTAGCCTCTGTCCTTTTAAGTTGACCCTGCCTCCCGAGCTGTCATTCACTCGGCTTGAGGTGCATGGATGTGCATGCCTCTGACAAACACAGAGAAATCAGCGTGGGACCCAAACAGGCAGGTCGCAGGGAAAAGCCACAGGTTTCTTCAGTTAAAGCAACAGGGGAGTTTCACTTTGATTCCGGGTTTAGGTGGTGTTTGCGTATATATAGCATAGGATGAAAAAACATGCCCCATAACATACAAAAATAAACATTGTATGTGTTAAAATGAAGGAAAGAAATAAATATCTTAGCTTGGAAATATTTATAAACAGTGCAAAATTAAATAGACATCTTTGGCCACCATCAAACTTTTCCATAAGGCCCTCCCCAGTGAAGACAAACAACCTATGTGTTGGGAATCTCCATAAATATAGGTATTTCATTTTAATCTTCATTTTGGGAGAAGTAAGTCTATTTATCTATGTAAATTTACCATTCAAGCATACCTTATTCCAATCCCTGGCAGTTCTTAACTCTTTAATGTAATAAATTGATTAGCTGATTTATTATTGATGCTACCTTTTGCGTGACAGCTGTTCACAGTAAGTTTGAAGGTAATTGTGTCAGAATTACTGATGTCTTCAAAAAAGAAAAGTAAGGCTACACATAAACTGGATAATTTATAACATGAGAGGCAATTTCTCTGGGGGGGATACAGTTTACAGCATGAATCCTTTTGGGCTTAAATTCTTTGTTTTGAGATAACCTTATTTGCTGTTTCTCCTTTTTGTTTAATTCACTGTGGAAGGAGAAATACCCTTTCTTGTGCTAGGTCACCAACTCCAATTAAAAATTGAATATCCTCTTCCAAAATAGCTTCCGCACCTGCTATCATGTGAATTATTGAGGTCTTAGATAGGCTAAGCAAGTCGTGGAGATAAGGCAGTGAAAAGCATACTTTTGCAGTGTAAAACACTGCAACTTTACATACACTTGTCTTTACAGTGTTCACATAAAATTACCTTAGTTACAAATTATATTTTTTTCTTATAATTCCTACATAGCTGCAAACCTGAACATTTTCAGTGGACAACAATTTACTGTTAAATAAGGTCATTAGAATAAATAATTCAAAATAATGTAAAGTGTAATTTAAATGTTAAATGTAGTGGCAACAAACTCCTTAAGTTAATGATAATCATATATTTACAATTTCCATAACTGCAAAGATGTGTTAAAAAAACATTTCTTTTTCACAGAAATGGTCAATAAAATGTTTATAAAAGTTTATTATAGGATATAGGATCCAATCGATCCAATCATAAACGTATATATCAGAGCATGGCATGCACAAGGCAGCACGGTGGCGCAAAGGTTGGCTTTGCAGAGCTAGGTCCTAGGCTCAAATCTCAGCCAGGACACTATCTGCATTGATTTTGCAGATTATTATTAAACAGGATTTATATAGCGCCAACATATTATGCACCGCTGTACATTAAATAGGGGTTGCAAATGACAGATACAGACAGTGACACAAGAGGAGGGAAGGACCCTGCCCCAAAGAGCTTACAGTGGGGTGAGGGAAGTATCACACAATAGGAGGGGGGATATGGAATTTTGGGAAATAGTGAGAGTTTAGGAGACAGAACAAGATGGGTAGGCAAGTTTGAAAAGATGGGTTTTGAGTGCTCTTTTAAATGAGCAGAAAGTAGGAGCAAGCTGAATAGGATGATAAAGACCATTCCAGGGAGCTAAGGCAGCTCTAGAAAAGTCTTGGAGCAGTGTGTGTGAAAAGGTTATGAGGAGGTCATTTTCTATCAGGTAAGAAACGTAAGTGGGGCAAGAACTGTGGAGGGATTTGAAGGCAAAGAAGAGGAGCTTGAATTTGATTCTAAAGTGAAATGGAAGCCAGGGTAGAGAATTGCAAAGAGATGCAGCAGAAGCCAAGCGGTTAAAAGGATGGATGAGTCTGGCTGCAGCGTTCATAATAGATTGTAGAGGAGAAAGTCAGAATACCAGGGAGGAGGATGTTACAAAAGTCCAGACAAGAGATAAGAGCATGTACAAGAAGTTTGGTGGTCTCTGGGGACAAGTAGGGGCGGATTTTGGAGATGTTGCACAGGTGAAAATGACAGGACCTGGAAATGTTCTGAATATGAGGGGTATATGATAGGGCAGAATCAAAGGTGATGCCTAAGGGGAGGGGCAAATGAGTGTTAAAATATGTCAGGGGGAGAGTTGGAATTTGAGGGGGAAGATGTTGAGTTCTGTTTTATTCAGGTTGAGTTTCAAAAATCTGTCAGACATCCATGAGGAGATGGCCAACAGGCAGCATGAAACCTTATCCAGGACTGAGGGAGACAAGTCAGGGGACAGATGGATTTGAATGTCATCAGCATACAGATTGTACTGTAAACCAAAAGAGGCTATAAGAGAAAAGAGAACCAGTCCAAGGAGTGACCCTTGAGGGACACCAACAGGTGGGAGTGGGTGAGGGGGAATGACCATTAAAAGAAACCTAAAAGGAAAGGTCAGACAGGTAGGAAGCAAACCAAGAGAACAGTGTCACTAATACCAATGGAGTGTATGATTTGGATTAGAATTACAGACACTCCAAAGCCATAACATTACTGTTATCAGTTCTACAACTTTTCAAGATCATGGAACTGAAGAAACATTTAAAAAAAATTCAATACCAACATATTCAATAAGAAAGACAAGAAACTCCAACTTGATAAGTGGTCCTTCATAAACAAAAAGACATACAAATGGGACTCCCCAACACCTAGGACTAGATCTTCCACCCAGATCAACAAATCCCAACCCAACAAACGCCCCCATCTTGCTACCCCAATCTCATCCTTCCGGACCCTGCCCCCTCGGATCCAACCGTTAATCCCCCAACATTCCAATTGTCCCTCATCCCAGACATGCACACTAAAGGCAAGAAAAGGTACAAGAGTAATTACAACAAACTCACCTTGGAACCCCAAAGGGCACCCAACCCAGACCCATCCCAATACCACCTTTAACCCACCTTACTGCCCATGGCCATGCCCTTACCTACCATACCACCAGCACTCACTGGTCTCCCACTACAAAGCCCACCCAGTTACCCATCTCTACCTGCAGTATTGTCCATGGCCACACCCCCCACACAATTTCCCAGCACCAGTTAGCTTCTCATTACCAGATCCCCCAGCATTAGACACTGCCAATTAACAAACAATACATTACAAGAAACGTCTCCAACACTACCCCCCTTCTGCAATCCAGCCCACAACTCCCCTACCCTTCAGCCCTCTTTCCAATGTCACCCCATTTCTCACATTTAACTTAAGAACAGTCCCTAAAACTCAGAATTTTTTTAGGTCAACTCCATCAGCAAATCCCATAACCAATTCCGAAACAAAGCTCGATGGTACAATACTATCAGAGATTTATCAAAAATGATGAAACTTAGAGATCATTAATTTATCTCAATACCAACTCTCAGAAGCAGAAAAAAAAGTTCTTAGAATGGACCACCCCCTTTACCCGCCCAGAGACTATGATAAGTTTGAAACTATCAAAGACATAAATCTCTTTGCCCAGAACCTTTTACTGAAATCATCAGTGAATATATCATTCCACCTGCAGGGACTACAAAATTTAGATTTTAGAGTGTTCAGAGACCTCTTCCAACTCCTCATGAAGAATAAATTAAGCCTTCCCCAAAGTATTACATCTTCGGAACCTACCAAAACTATGAATCCCCCTATCTAGGAAACCAAAATCTAGCTATTTCCCGCACTTATTTTTGAATCCTCAATACAACGGATTTATTGCAATCTGAAGTTAGAAATGCACATCTGACATCTAATTTAACACATGACATGAAAAAAGCATTGTATAATATGATAAGTCCAACAAGGACATCATAATAAATCCCTCTGACAAGGGAGGCAATGTGATGGTTATGGACACCACCCACTACAGATCTTTATGCCTTCAAATATTGAATAACACAGAATGGTACTGTTAGGAGGCTCCCTTTGGGCCTACAATCCCAGGCAGTTCCCCACCACAGGAGAGTGCGCTCGGCCTATTCCCTCCAGAGGCGGTGCTCTCTGTAGCAAAGGGATTTTAGGATTAGTGCTTTGAGGGTTGCAGCTTCCTTGTTCCCCTGTAGCTGTGTTTCCCTCTTGGCATCCCCTGCACTGAAGCTGCACAGCTGAGTGGATTTGGAGCTGTGTTGCAGCTGATTAGAAGAGTGCTTCCTGTGTAATCCCATGCTGTCATTGGCTGCAGGGGCTTTATAGCCTCTTTGCTTCCAGTCTTCTGTAACTGTTATAGCGTTAGCTGGGCTTATCTGTGCAGGAGAGATTCTCTGATGCTGTTTTCTGTTGCTAACCCTTGCCTGTTCCTGACATCCTGCTTGTACTCAGCCTGGACCGACCTCTGCCTGTGACCCTGACTCTGCTTGTGCTTATTCCTTTGTACCTCCATTGGTGAACTGATCTTCTATGTATGACTTTGGCTTGTTTTCTGGGTTTTCTGGTGAATTCTGTTCTGTTTATTTGTGGGCTCCTGGTCAGCTACTGGCTTATCCCCAGACACCATCCTCTGCGCAGAAGTCCTGGGAGCAACCGATCGCTAGGAGACGCAACCAGGCTCCCAAGGCTGAGTGGGGGCTTGCAAAAGGTGAAGATTGCGGTGTTAGATTGGGGGAAATGGTGTCTGGTGAGTACTGGTGCTGACCAGGGCCTTACAGATACTAACCCATTTCATTTGATCTGTTATGAAAATTCTACTTCATCGTTTGGGATGCCTATACCACTAATACTATTGACAAGAATACAAAGGATTATCTTCTAATCAAATATCCTCTGACCCTCACTTTTTTTACCCTCTCCAAAGTCCATAAAAATCTTCTCAACCCCACAGGCCACCCAGCATTATTTCAATAGCATCCCATGCAAGCGAACTGGTTGACGCTTATCTTCAACCACTGGTTACTCAAATCCCTTTGAATCCAAAGGACACAATTGAACTAAAATCCACAAATGAGATGCAAGTCCTGCCCAATACAATCTTTCTATGATATCCCAGTGTCTAAACAGAAACTGACCAATGCTACCCAAGAAAAACAAGTTCATTCTGTCACTTTCCTGCTATATCTTGAAAAGCATTTCGATTTACATTGTGTTTACATTGTATTTACATTCGATAACACAATGTACCTCCAAGTACAGGGTGTTGCCATGGGCACACAATGTGCCCCCTCATACACCTGTCTCTACCTAGGCGAGTGGGAGAAGGATTTTTTTGCCACAATTAACACCACTCAGTTTGGCCCCCACATTATGGCAACGCTACAATGACATTTTGATGTTATGGACAAGCCCTTCCAAACTTATCCACAAATATCAACTTAAAGTTTACAATGGCGCACAGCAAATCATGTCTCACATTCCTGGACATAAATATATATCTGTTGATAGTGACCATAATGTCTCCACTACTCTATACAGGAAGTCCACTGCAGGGACCACAATATTGCACGCAAAGAGCACCCATCCACAAATCCCTCATAGAGAGCATCCCTTACAGTCAATACTTGTAATTAAAAAGATGGATGAAGATGAGGAAGTAAGGGCTCTTCTAAGATGAGGAAGTAAGGGCTCTTCGAAAAAGATTATTGGAAGGTGGTTTCCCAAAAAAACTGCTAAAGTGAGCATACCAAAATTTTGTGGCCTATCCAGGCACAAACTTATTGGTCACTCACAATGGGAACAACTGCAAACAACATGAATTAATCCAGAAAGTTTGCCAAAGGCACTGGCATCTACTAACATCCGACCCCATAGTTGAAAAATACATTGGGGATGAACCACAGATAGTATAAAGGAAAACAGCACCTCTATGGGACCACCTTATATCAAGCCACGTCCCCACCAATGTTTTAACCAAAAATGACACGAGGTACCTTAAATGTTGGCATTGCTCACAATGCCATTGGGTCCATGAAGCCATGAGTATATCTTTACCTAATGGAGACACAAACTGTCCTAAACATTACATTTATTGTACCAAAACAGGTGTCGTTTATTTGAAAACCTGTGCCTGTGGAGATTTCTATATAGGAAAAATGAAAAGGCCACTGAAGAAAAGAATCTATGAACATATCTATGCAATAACGAATAAGAAAATCACTACCCCTATAAGTTATCATATTGCAACAAAGCAAAAGTTTAACCCACATGTCATTACCTTTTTTGGACTAGAAAATATCCCCTCCAACCCACATGGGAGGGACCTGGATACAAAATTGTTACAAGTAAAAAGAAAGTGGATTGTGATTCTTCAAGCAACCAGGGCCCCTGGCCTAAATGATATATTAAGTTACAAGCCATTCCTCTTCAAAACATAATAACTCCTAGGGATCCCATATCCCATTGTCTCTATCTAGCAGAATCATTAAATGTATTTGTCCTTCTATCACCATAGTTCCTTTATAATAATATGTAGCCTTTTTATCCCCCGCCAGCGGACTGGCTTGCCGTCCATCAACTGCATATGGGTGGCTCAATAGGTCTTTGTGCATGTAAGGGCCGAAGTGACTAGAAAAATAATCAGTGCAGTACATTTATAGGTACGCTGATCCCCAGGCTTTTAAAGGACAGGATTATTCCATTCCCAGCCCTTTACTCTGAGCTCAGCTCTTTGAGGACACAAGGATGTAATCCATCAGATCCTGGTTCTCTGTCAACCTTAATGTTGCCTAACTGTTCCTCAATCATGACTCAAAATTGATATGATTGAGAAACAAACAAAATTAAGGGTGACAAAGCACCAGGACCTGATGGATTACATCCAAATGTCATCAAAGAGCTGAGCTAAGTTATTTCTAAGCCATTATTTGTAATTTTTTGACTCTTTAATCACTTGCATGGTACCAATAGATTGGCGTAAGGTCAATGTGGTTCCTGTTACATTGTAATCTGCTTTTAAAACATTGATCACAGTGATAAAATTATAAAAACAAATCTAAATAAAAAATAATAAATCCAAAATTTTGATCTAATATTGTACCCTTGTTTTGACAAATTTAAAAAAAATAATTTATTACGTTTTTAAAAAAGATTTTATTTAAAATTGTATTTATAAAATTATTTATAATTATTTATTATATTATAATTTATGATTTGTGTTTCAAACTTTATCATACCCAGGAAATTGTACCAGGGTTTTTTGCCTTCCTCTGGGCCAACTATGTCTATGAGGTTTTATATCTGGGATATATTTATTTTCCTGGTGGTTGAACTTGATGGACTCCATAGAGTCATAGGTCGACTAGCAATAAAAACCTCCTGTGTTTGTACATCCAACTAGTCCTATATAACGTTTTTTCATATAGTTCTCTTTCTATCTATTCAAACAATTTAAAGCTTGGGAAAAAATTGTTTAATGTCAATATTGACAATAGGGTTTGCCCAATATTTAAGCCTTACTTAGGCAGCTATAATTATTGGTCTGGTATTGGTATTATACAGTAAGCTCTATATTAAATCCCCTTAATCTCACCCATCTTTACAATCTTTTATAAACAAGTATAGTACTAAAACTGACAACAAGCTATACTTCCATTCTCTTCTAGAGACTTAGTGAATTTACGCATACCCATTTCTGCGATTTCCCTGGTTTTAGGTTCTGAACCTGCCATTTGTCATTATATCTCTTGTATATGATCATATCACAATACTAATACCCTCACATGGAGTACATTACTTTAACCACACGCAACTTTATGCTTCAAGTCCCTTTATTATGTTTTCAAGATGCATGTATAAATCTCCACACATTTTTTAAAAACAATATGACTAACGCAATAGGAATTTGGGATCAATTTATTGAGGATACACTTATGAATTTGCTTTATTGATATCTTCTGACAATATATGTTTATTTATAAACCTTATTTTGTGAAGTAATAATTCATACACTTTTTTGTACTACCATTATGCACTGTGAGAATTAACTACTTACTGGATGTAATGAACCTGTGTTACAATTATGTATTATTTGCTAAGCATACCTGCATGCAATCCAATCGTAAACATGTATATAATATTTTTAGAAGTCGGGTGAAGAAGCCATTTATTGTTACTTGTGTATTAGTACATCACTGTCTAGCAAATTGGTCAATCCTCTCATGCTTCTTAATGGAAAGTCCAAGTAAAGCATTATGTAATATATACCTATGAAAGCGGTGATTTAATACGATTCTGCTTCACAATAAAATGATTATTTACTGCACAAAAAACCCAGTTCTTCCTTTTTTTGTTTTTCTTTAAATTTTACATGCATTATTTAGGGCAATGGCCAGGTAAGTGTGCAGGATTATGTTTGGTGTGAGGTTTATATGTGCTTTGAGGGGCCCTTCAACCTCAAGGCTGATCTGAAGGAGCGGATTCTGGTGGGGAGAATATGTGGAGATATTCTTAATTCGGATAATTCTTTGCTTCTCTCTCTCTTTACGCTCCATCAGTATGGGATGGGCAAAAAACAATTACAAACTGCATTCTCAACACTGACACTGACACCTCTTTGGCAAAACACAGAGTTTCCCACTGGATGTAAACAAGGTCGATTTTTGTTGTGCTGCAAAAGGGGTTTTTCCACATTGGAGATTTATTGATTGGTAAAGCTATCCTTAGCTGTTCCCATCTACAACAGAAATTCACCCTCCCTTCAGCTGAAGTCTTTAAGTACTATCAAAACAGATCCTTTATCCAAAATATACATAGAGGGCAGTCTCCTCCTTATCAAAGTACAGAGTTTTAAAAATCCTGTTGCAGGATCACTGAAACTAAAGACAAAAACTCTTCTATATGAAGCAATGGGAAGTGGATCTAGGGGTGGAATGGAGTGCCCAGGATTAGCTGGAGTTGGCGACTTTCATGTCCAAAGTAACTCTAAACACCTCACTTATGGAGGCTAATTATATACACCCACCATACTCTCCCTTATTACCCTGTTGTTTCCCCCATGGGAATCCCCCCAGTTTTTTCCTTTTAATTGTGATTCCCTTAAATGTTTTTTTCCTTTGTTTGTCCCCTATGTCAAATACCCCACCCCTGGTTAATTGAGATACTTATGATACAGGTTAAGAGGGATCCTAAAAACATGATTTTTTCTTTTGATTTTTTTTCTATATAAAATAAATATGTTAATCTATTAGGTGATAACTTTTTCAATGTTCTTTGCTAGTTATTTAAGCCATTTGCAAAGAAAACAATTAGAAATCATTAGTTCTCAGGTTTTGATTAAATTTTGTTTGATGTTTATAAGATGCTAGATGTTAAAGAAACTAAAATTATTTTATGTGTGTGAGTTGTTATAAAACTTTGGCGATCCCCTTGCATTATGTCTCCCTCCCTCTTTTTGTTCATTTTACCAATTTTTGTAACTTATATATGAAAAAATTAAAAAAAATCTTTGAAAATTAAAAAAAAAGGAGGGGAGGGACATAGACAGACAGACCCCACAATGGTGCACCAACGCACAGAATATTTGAAAAATATCCTTCAGTCAAGAAATGGTCTGATGGTAAAACATACAAATGCTTTAAATAAAATGCTTTGAGAATGCCTTAAAGCTTAAAAGCTGGGCATGCACAGAATGGTGATGATGTAGGTATCCTAGGTGGCTGAAGGTTTCCCATTCAGTCCTTACCATTGCGGCAGTAAAGAAAGAAGGTGAGGGGTCTTCCCTTAAAATATTTAAAAAATTGTTAACAAAAACAAAACATTTTTTTTTACCTTTTGTATAAGGGGTGACTACCCTTTTACTATAAAATAAAAATGTGAGGATAGGTCTACTTAAACTGTGAGGGGGATAAGTTACTTTGTAGATTTCAATTCATGGGATTATAGTACTAGTTAGCACTAGATAGCATGGTCACACTATAATAATAATATATTTGTACAGATTGTCAGCTTTCCCCACATTGCTCTAACATAATAACAAATAATGCAAGTACAATCCAGTGCAGTATAGGGTTTAAATAGGCTCTTTTGCCTGCATGAAACTTGGTAACGAACCAAATGTCTTTACCTTATGTGATGATGTCCATAGTGTGTTACTAGTATGGCAGGAATAATACCATAATTTAACATGTTGCCAGGTATTCTGAGCTAAATTGAGTTGAAATAAGTTCAGATACTTACTGCTCAGTTTGGTTTCTTAATCAAAGCATAACAGGAAAGTAGTGTTACCCTTTGTCGTTTGTTGTTGTCACCCTGATGTTATTAATTTTTGATTAATGCAATCCTAAAGGTATGTTTCTCTCTATCTACCTATCGATGAAATAACATTTTTTTTTCTAATAAGTGTCCAGGGGGAGGTATTTATCATGCAGCTTTGATTTCTAATTTACTGAAAATATTTAACTATATCATCTATTCTATTTTATTGCTAGAAAATAAAACAATTCCGATGTCTCATTTTGCCCGCAATATGAAGAAAACAGTTTCCCCGAAGGGCTTCCTGCAATGGCTAATGATTTTACAGAAGTTCAGAGTTAGGTTAATTAGATGCTCTTTTAATTAATTATCTGACAAAAAAGTTCAAGGGTGCCAAGAGGAATCTAAATAGTATTAAGCCAAAGGGGAAAACATTTAAAACAAACCATTTAACATGGGACATGCCCAGATAGTTTTAACCAGCACTTAGTATTTTATACTGTTTCCTGTTTCTGCTCTAAATGTTCATCCAACCTACTCACCTGAGAAAATCTGAAAAGTTAATTATCACAGAGCAAGCTAAACAGAAAGCTGTTCTGAGCCTTTCTTTGTAATATGTACCTGCAATTTTTCTAAACCAAAGTGCTTTGTTGTGAATATTTTTCGTGAATGTAATATTATATAATATATTTTACTTTAGACAATAATGCTAACACATAATAAATAGGAAAAAAATATTTTAGACAAAATAAAGGCCCTGGGCAAACATAAGGTTTTGACCCTAAATGCCAAGTATTCCAGCTCCCTGCACCCTTGTTTTTCTATCATTTGGGGTCTGGAGAAGGTGGGGGTCCTGGGCAATTGCTAAGGAGTACAGTAATGTTTACTGCTGCCCATTATTCTTTAAGGACCAACGCTGTGCTGCAAGTGACGAAGTGCATGGCACCCAGAGCTGTGTCAGATCATTCAATCCTGAGGTAGATCTGAACCTGCCCCCCTGTTTATTTGTGTATTTATTATGATTAATATTGATGCTCCTGTAATCTCAAGTCTAAATGTCCTTGCTTATGTGTTGCCCCCTTGGTGCCAACACTACAGTCAAAACATGCAGAACTTATATTGTAAGAGTTAATTGGAATAGAAGCACTTTGGGACCTATGACTCTATGGAGTCTTCATTTACTTTATATGGTATAGTTCAATGGGTTACAGAAATTAAAAATCTTAGACCGTAAAAACAGTATTTCTGTAGAATTATAACTTATTTTTTTAAACCATGTGATTTTAGGCATTAAACAGTAAGTAACAAGGAAAAAAACAGGAATGACAATATAAGTTATATGTTGTCTTTTCTTAAAGTAGTATAGGACAATAGATGAGTGAACTCAAAAGGAGCTGTTACAGGGCAATACAGACTGATGCATTATAGATTATGACCAGTTAAGTAATTATTTTTGCCTACTTGACATCTAGATTTCCTGGTAGATTAGTGTTAGTTCAGTTTTTTTTTTTTTTTTTTGTTATTTCTAATGTCTTTTCTAAGGTAAACACCTACCTGTCCACAATCTGTATATAAACATTCCAGCATTATGCACAGTGTTCCACATAAGTATATAAACATTCGACATGTGCAACAGGATACACCCAGTACCAACTGCTACTGCCAGTTTAGCTCCACTATATATTGGCAACCAATCAGCTTTGTTCCCAGTCATGTGATCACCATGTCATCTGTGATATAATTGTCACTGAAATAATAGGACACAGAGAGAAAAAAAACATATCTGACACGAGTTTTAACTATTATCTGCTTTATTCAAAGGAAAAAAGTTTGGTTCCAGATTAATTTCAAGCAAGGTTAAGTTTTTGTCAAATTGCGTGTATCCTTTTTAGTTTATGATCTATCATATACCATCCTTACCTTCATAAATAAAGCGGCATTTTCTTTTGCCATTTTAATTTCTAGTTTTTTTCTGAAAGCAAAAAGTCAAGCAAAGAGACTTCAAATAATAACATTTTCTTGTCCTTATGACTTTAAACCACCAAAGTAGTTCATCTCAGATCCAATCCATAAATTTGAATAAGTTAATAAAACTTGTGAAGGAGCCCTATATCTGATCTCCCTCATTTAGCCATTTTGATTGGATATTGGCTAATCCCACTGTATTATCAGTTTTATGGAGTCCTGACCTTTCATTTTAATTCTTACTGCTATCTTCACCTTATTATATTCTTATCTCTGTTGCCTTGAATTCAATTTAAATGCCTATTTCATGTACAAACTAAACTGTAAAATAATTACCACAGGTTTATAAATTGTCTGTGCATCCACCTTCCATAAAATTTAAAAGATATTTTACTATAAATGCTGTTAATTATTTTTTGCTCATTTGCTATTTGCTAATTCAGTTTGTTGGAGCTTATTAATCAGCAGCAGCTGAAACCACTTTATGATTATTTTATTCAGCATTTTGTTGGTCTTATTAACATCACAGATATAAAAAATACAAAATAGTCTGCACGATCAATAAAAGTGTGCAGTATTTCTGTATGGCTTACAAAAAAGTATACATGTTTAATCGTGAAACCAATAGAGAATAGAAATAAATAGATTAGTAGGGTCTATCTCAGTAAAACCCAAAGAGAGATGTTATTAAATGTGACTAAGATGGCCAATGTCATCTTCACTTTACAAAGCATTGTGGGGGGCACAAAGGCAGCATTTTCACAGATAGCTCACCCAGAGAACCATTGAGGGTGTCAGTAACATACCATATATTGAACATAGTTTATGTGTGTCAACCCAGTATCTACCAACGGCCATATCCCCCAAGAATGTATAGTAATTGGCAGAACAGAACATTGATTCAATTATATTGCCTTATATATTGTACATAATTACAGAGGTTAGTAACTCCTTGAAGTCCACAAATTAGCATTCCTTCTACAGACTTCAGCTGACTCTGCTTCCTCAGGCGAGTATAGCCTAAAATGTTTGTGTGAGTTTGTGTTTGGGCAGTGATAAGAGAATCCCCACAGGATATCTTTGCTTTGGTAGAGCATTTATTGGAGTGTCAGCATGAAAGGGGCATAATAATATAGGATCTGCATGCATGTGGTATAAACTTTAGTCTGTACTATAAAATATGCAATCTAGACCCTGGAAGAAAAATGATGCATATACCAGATTTCAAGTAAATGCATGATTACACGAATTACTTCTTCTAGTAAAAAAAAAATCTTGATGACAGCAACCATTACAATGTGAAAGAATGACCACCCAGAAGTGATCACACTGTTGGCCAGTACAACGTGAAGCATAAATCACTAATTGATCCACAGAAAGTTTACCTTCTGCCACTTCATATTAACCACCTGAGCGTTACACTGAGGTCTAGATTTCTGTACCAAAAGTGATCCACTGTTTTTCATGAAAATCCTTACCTCCATGGTCCCGCTGGATGTGCACAGCGGGACCATGGAGGTAAGGCTGTGACAAAATTACGGGGTTAACCATCCTAGCAATTTTTTTTTGCCCGACCTTCGTACGGGCATACCGGCTAGGTGGTTAAACTTTGAATAATGAAAAACTTTGTCATTGCAATAGATCATGATGGTATGGGTCTTCAGAATCTGAAGGACAAGTTTGGAAAAGTTATAACAGATGCTAAACTGAATGCAGGCATTTTTGTTGGTCCCCAAATCTGCAATATAATGCATTGTGATGCAATCTAAAAAGAAGAATAAAAAATTCCAAAAAGATAAGTGGACATTTATCTGGAAGAAGGCATACAACTGGGACAAAACTAAAACCCACACTTGGGGCTTAAATTCATATTCCACCCAAGCTCAAACCACGACCTTTGACCTCATATATACACAACATTTTCCGCCCACCAACATCAACATTACGCTGTAAAAGTGACCTTGGTGATCAATCACTACACAATCCCAAACTGAAACCATCCATATCAACCATGTCTACATCCCCTATTCATCCATTTCCATCCACCACCCCTTCCATTATACCACCACCTACAGGCACCCCAGACACACGGTCTAACATCACCTCAGCCTTCCCAGACACTTTATAAACTAATTCTTACCCCATCACACAGACACCACCATGTACAACATCATCAGCAGGAAATTCTCCAGAATTTGCACCAATACCCATACCACCGCATATGGTCACTCTACCTACACCATCCACAGGTGCTTTCCCAAAAACCAAGACATAGGATTCTTTTTTAGGGTCACTAACCCAAATGATTCCTTCCCCAAAACAGATAAAAAGCTCAATTCAGGATTTTTTTTCCAAACTTCCCCCACAAAATCAAATTTAGAGATTATCAATGTATCATCTTATAAATTAAATACGGTGGAAGAAGAGGTCCTAAGAATGAGACTATTCTTCTGTCCATCTAGCCAATTAAACAAATTTGAATTGGTCAAAGATATTCACCTATTTGCCAGAAATCTTACATTGAAATTGATGTATTATAATTCACCTATATCAAATGCTTCATTAGATATCTCACATTTTAAGGATTTCAAAATAGATGATTTTAGGACTTTAAAAGCACTTTATGCAGAAAGCAATACACCAGCTGATCTATAGGCATGCTATCAAACATGCTTTCTCATCAGGTACCATAGATATTAACCTCCTGGGCGGTTCATTTCTGTCCGGATTTATATGTCTAAAAGCGGTACATTAAAAATTGATACATGAAAATTTATTTTACAGTATAATATAAAAGGTTTGTTACTCTAAACCAGAATTTAATTCATACCATCAATACATTCATCGATGGCATCGCTTCATTGACGACATCCTTATTATTTGGACCGGTCCACCTGAACTATTGAACAACATGTTAGAATCACTCCAACAATGACAATAGCTTTAAATTCACTTACAACATACATCCCCATTAAATTCCCTCCACAAAAAATCATGTTTACCTCTTTGACATCCTCACCATGGGACCAGGAGTCTTAAAAAATGGTCTCCAAGTGGTGCTTGAAGACAAAGGCATCCTAAGGGTCACCCATGACTGTCGTTGGCTAGGAGATATTTTGTCCCACCAATATGGTGAGTTTTTTAATAATGTTTTGAATAATGTTTTTGATACACAGGTAGGTGATATGTACTTGTTTTCCATGGGGACTGGTGGTTTTCTTCCTAATCGAACATCTACTGTGAAGGAATGTTTGACTCAGTATCTAAATATGCCATCTGCACAGGTACATTTCTTGAATGTCAAACAAGCATTGATGGAGCAAAATCCTAATATGTGTACCGACTGTTCATTGTCTGCTACTTTGCTGAAAGTGTTGGCTCTGGAAGTATTGCACCTCCTAGATTTGTGTCAAGCTATGTTGGATGGCATGCTTGGTGACTTTACATTGTTAGTTGACAGAGCGTGAACTGCATTGGTAACTGGCATCTATAGCTGGGTGTAGTGCAACGTTAATACCACGCACCCAGAACTGTGTAATACAATTTAGGTGAATAGCGTACTGACAGGTGGCAGCAACAGCAGAAGGGGGAGGCGGTGGGCCCTGAGACTGAGTGTGGATGGCATTAGTAACTTTCATCTAGAACTGGGTGTAGTCCATCGTCAATGCCACCCAGAAGTGTGTAATACAAATATCTGAAATTTGTGAAGGGCCAGACCAAGATGTTTTGTGCGCCAGCACTGGTGCTGTGGTCTGTGGTGCCAGAAGCGGTAGGAAGGTAGATGATATTGCTAGTTTGCATCATGAAGTGGATGACATGAATGCCAACCCCCAATCTTACAATACTTAGCTGAAAAATTAGGCAAAGGCAATGGTACCTATCAGTGTGGCAGTACTGGGGGTTTTCATCTGCAGTTTGTTGGCCTCCTGGAAGCAGCAAAAATCTAAAGTATATTGCTAGCTGGCAATATAATGACAATGTCAGGCATGACACTGGCGATGAACTGGACCCTGGACGTTGCGATAACTATCGGAAAAAATTCAACTGAGGCAGGCTCAGCCAACAGGGTGTTGGTGATAGGCAGCCACAAAAGCAGTGTGGGTTCACAGAGTGTCAGTCAATCAGTGACATCTGTAGTGGGGATATGATAGTTAGTAACCCATCTTTCATTCATTTTCAAAAAGGTGACGCTATTGACATTTTCCAGCGACAATCGTGATTGGTTGTCCGTGACCACTCCGCCAGAGGCACTGAAAGTTCTTTCAGGATGCCGGGCATGATGTAAGCTTGATGGCATACTGTGCCAACTGCGGCCAGATTTCAAGCCTGTTGACCCAAAAATGAATGGCGTCACTACTGTCAGGACAGGCATCCTCCTCATAACTACTGTCGTCAACACCACCACCAGCCAGAAAAAAGCCAACGTAATCATGCATCATGCGCTTCATCAGTTCTTGATGGTTATGCCCCTTCACTTCACTTGTTAGAGGTGGCGGCATCAGGTTTCACCAGGAATCCAGAAAATCCCTCCTGCCTTGGCCTAGAATGGCTTGCTGCCACTGCTGCTGCTGCCGCCGCTACAGGAGGATACGGTTGAGGCAGTGTCCGCCTGAGCTCCCTATGTGGAATGTGGTGCACAGAACTCCTCACACAGCTGTTCACATAGTATTCTACTCAGGCAGGTCACCTTTTCTTTCTCTTGCGCCAGGTTGGATAGAAACTGTGACATTTTGTCTTTGTAGCGGTGATCCAGAAGGGTGACCAGCCAGTAATCATCCTGTTGTTTGGTGCTGCAAATGTGGGGGTCCCTCCGTAGGCATTGCAACATGTGGACACACATATGAAAGAAGGGTTCCCTAGGCTCATCCTTCTCCTGTCCCTCAGTAGGTGCCAAAACATCTTCCTCCTCATCACCCACCTCCTTCTCCTTAAGCTGCAACAGTTCCTGTTGTTCCATCACCCCCACAATGCCTGGGGCATGACAGCACAAATGCAGGTTGGATGGGTCCTGTCCAGCAGCCCCAACATGGTCTCCCTCATCATCATCTTAATCATCTACCTCCTTCTCTTGAAACTCCTGATGCTGGCCAGTGTCCCTTCTTGCTCCTCCTGATGCTGGCTGTGCGCTATGTAGTGTGATGTCACCCTCATCCTCCTCCCCCATTTCTTCCCCACCTCTTCCATCACCACTTCCATCAGGCCACACAGGGTATTTTCAAGCAGAAAGATGATGGGTATGACATTGTTCCAGCCTGACCACTCTCGACTCACAACGTTTGTTGCCTGCTCAAAGGGGGCCAGTAGCTAGCACAGCGTCTCCATTTGCAGCCACTGGTCACTGGTAAAATAGCTCAGTTGTGTGGCTGTACCAAGGGCCCCGCTACCTCCATGCACCACAAGTAATGGCGGATGGCTAGCTTTTCCTCACACAGATGCTGGAGCATGTGCAGGGTGGAGTTCCATCTAATTACAGTGTCACAAATTAGTCTATGCAGTGGCAGCCTCTGTTGGCGCTGGATCTTGCTAAGTGCCGCAGCGGCAGTAGGGGATCGGAATACATCGGCTTCAGATGGAGCAAGCCTGTCTCAGTATGTCCTGCAGTCCTGGGTATGTGCAGAGGAACTTCTGCACCACCAGGTTCAGTACATGCACAAAGCAGGGCACATGTGTTATGCGGCCTATGCGCAGCACGGCCACAAGGTTGGCCCTGCTGTCGCACACTACGTTGCCTGTTGTGAGCTGGGAGGGCGTCAGCCAATCCTCAACCTCTCTGTGCAAAGCAGACAAGAATTATCTGGCGGTGTGACTTTTCTCCACCAAGGACACCAGTTTCAGCACTGCCTGGCAACGCGTGTGCTTGAGGAAGCCGTAGTGGCGTGCCCGCTTAACCACAGTGTCCCCCACTGCTGGCCTTTCAGGAGGAGTGTCGAAAAGAGAGGGGTTTGGAGGTAGAAGTAATGATGGAGGAGGAGGGAGAGGACTGGGGTGGCCTATGCTTTCCATACCACACCCCTCGGCGGGAATACCAGGTGCTGCGATGCCTCTTGCAGACTACCGCCCACTGAGCTATGCAAGGGCACCCAGTGAGTGGTGAAGGACAGGTAGAGTCCCACTCCGTGCCTGGTCCATGGTGACGTGGATTTGGCTACACGCCGAAAATCCCATTGCCCGGGAGAGGTTACCCATTACATTTGCATGTAAACTGGGTACAGCTGTGAGGGAGAAGTAATGCCTGCTTGGTATATTCCACCACTGGCACAGGCCATCAGGTCACAGAAGGGAGCAGAGTCCACAATGCTGTACGGCAGTAGCTGCAAGGCCAATAGTTTGGCTAGACGCGAATCGAGCTCAACTACTCTTTTGTTGGTTGGGCCCATAGCCTGATGCCATGCGCAGAACTCTGGTAGAGTGGGAAGGGACTGAGAGCTAGGGGAGCTGAAGAGGTCACTGGAGTACCCATCTTGCAGGGACAAACATCGTCTGACACCACAAAACCTGGAGCCAGAAGCTGATATTTCATTGCCGCTAGAAGTCTGGCTGGCACCATCCTCCTGAGACATAGTAGCAATGACAGTCGGAGGTGGAGAAGCTGTCAATAGAGGTGGAAGAAGAGACGATGATGTGGTTGCACCTCCTTCAAGAGAACACAATTACTGCTCCCACTTTGGTTTGTGGTTCTTGTGCATGTGGGAAAGCAGGAATGTTGTACCCAAATGTGATCCAGCATGTCCTCTGTGGATCTGCCTGTGGCACAGGAGACAGATTGCTACGCACCCGTCATCGTCTTTCAGCATGAATAAAGACCACACTGGAGAGGTGTGCAACCACGTCTTCTCCAGCTCCATCTCCCCCACGGTCACATTGTCTCTGACTGTTCCCCTGCTTGTGCCCACTCGTCTATGTGTTCTTCGGGACTCACATGAGGCAGGTTTGCGGCCCCTTCCATCCCCAGTCTGTTGCTGCTCCCTTTCCTCTTCGTCTGTTTCGGAACTGCTGCTAGCCTTTGCATCCACTGGTGGTTCCCAGGTGACATTACAGTCATCATCATCCTCATTTTCATCCAATCCAACCTCTACAAATGCAGAACCCTCACCCAGCAATGGCTGACCACACTCTCCAAGGGTCTCAAAGTCTGCCTCCTGCCCTGAAAATCGCACTGACAGATGGTCAGGCTGTTTGTCAAACAACAAGGGAGAGTCATCGGGAGGTACAGGCACATTAACCACGCTAACTCCTGTCTTTGCTCGTGTCACGGCTGGGATGGTTGCTGCTGCTGCTACTGCAGAAGAAGAGCCTGCTGCAGAAAAAGAGCCTGCTGCACTTGGGGCCCCTGGGACCCAGTCTACATACTCATGATGTGGATGTCTGCTTGGACCCACATGACGTGGATGTCTGATTGTATTCTGCCCTCTCAATACATCTCCTAGCGTACTGGTGCTCCGCACACATCTCAGACCTGTTTGACCACTTGTGCTGCTGCCTCCAACAGTTTGCTGCTGCTGCTGTCTTACAGTGGTGGACTCCCGGAGAGTATTCCCCCTGCCAGATGTGGCAGGTCGCCCAACCCTTCCCCTGCGTCTACCACTCAACCTTTACTTAGGTAGTAGGACAGAAATATTTCTGTACCAAACTGGCTGTTTTGGTAAATAGCAAGAGGTATCAGACTGAATATTCTGTTTTTTTTTTTTTTAGAGGTCAGAATTTTTCTTCGCTCCCCACAGCGCCATTCCTGCCAGTAATAGTCACCGTTCCGGCCCCCTGCTTTTTTCCTTGTTTGTTTGGTGGGAACACAAGTCAGGACCTCATGGAGAATCACAAGGCTGTTCTTGCTTAAATGTTCAGTAAGCAAGAATGGCCCGATTCGCAACGAGATCGAACTTACAAACCTTGCTCGCTCATCCCTACTCCCAATCTCAAACTAGTGACCGACCACAGCCCAACAGAACATTAAAATTCATTCACTGTAGTCAATGTGACTGGATCCATGAAAATCAAGCACTAAAATTACCCAACGGCTCTATACACAAGATCAACTATCACATTAACTGTTTATAACTGGGAATCATCTACCTCATTCTATGCTCCTGGATTTCTTTGACCTCATTCCCTAAATAATGTATACTTTTTATACTTTTTATAGACTGGGTCCCTACAGTTTCCCCTATTATTATTATTACTGGTATTGTCATTGGAATGTATTTAACAAACTTGTTGCTCAATGTGAAATGTTTGAACACCCCAAAAAAAATGCTCATACCTGTTCTCTGAACTCCACCGGTTAAAAACGCATGTGGCCTTCATTCAGGAAACCCATTTTCGGAGTGACAAATTACCAAGACTTTGGCACCGTAGGTTCCCAACGGTGTACCATAGCTGCTCCCCTAACTCTCGCTCCAAGGGTGTATGCATTTTACTGATGATAGGCATTCTTGGTCTCTCAATGGTATGTATAGTGGTGCTGATGGACGGTTGTTATTTGTTAAGAGATTGCTTAACCACCAGATGGTCAGTCTGGCCACAGTATATGCCCCCAACACAGCCCAGGCATTCTTTCTCTGTACAGCTCTGGTGAGACTAGATGAATTCCGTGAGGGCCTCGTTATATTGGGAGGGGACTTTAACTTTGTCCAAGACCCTGCTGCGGATATCTCCCGCAATTCTGACAGGGGGATACCAGACCAAGGCCGCATTAAACGAGCAATGCTCCGTCATCAAATTATTGATGTTTGGAGAATTTTACATCCATCAGATAGAGACTTCACCTTTTTCTCTCGACCTCACCAGAGCTTTTCACGCATTGATTTTTTCTGGACCCGTCATCCTGATCTGATACAAGTCCATGACTGCTCCATAGGGACCTTAACTTTTTCAGACCATGCACCAATATTCCTCCATGTTTCACTTCCACACCTTACTCCTAAGGTGTGGATCTGGAAGCTGAAAGAGTCCCTCCTGAAGGACAAGGAAGTGTCAACAGATGTTTCTAAGGGGCTTTCTTCTTACTTTTTAACCAACAAGAGACCAGGCATGAGCCCCATGTTGATCTGGGAAGCTCATGAGGTGGTGATTCATGGCATCTTCATAAAATGGAGCCAGGATTAAAAAGGCGGCTAGACATGAGATATCGGACATGTTCTCCAAAATTGCGACCTTGGAGAAAACTCACAAACATACATTAAACGTGGGCATAGGACAGGAATTGATTATCCTCCGCAAGAAACTGGCCTCCCTCTGCCTCGGCAAAGCCAAGGCGATGCTTGCAAAATGTAGAAGAACGTTTTAGGAGTTTTAAAATAGGAGCAGTATAATCCTGGCCAACTCCTTGAAGGCCCAGAGAGTTTGCTCCTTTATTCCTTATATAATTAATAAGCAAGGGGTGAAGACCCACCTGGTCAAAGATATAGCTGCGTCTTTTCGGGCAGTCTTTATATAACCTCCATCCCCATGAGCAAAAGCCGGGTGCAGCCCTGGATAGACTATCTAAGATTAAAGATTATATATCCAACTCCGGTATGCCACAACTATCCGAGTCTAACATTGAGACCATAGAAACTCCCATCACGGAAATTGAACTCCAAAGAGCGATAAACTCCACTGCCTCGGGGAAGTCACCTGGACCTGAGGGCTTTACTTTAAAATACTACAAGGCCTTCCAGGAAAATCTCTCACCCCTGTTCAATGTTTAATTCTATTAACAATAAGACATTTTTTGTCATGTTTCCTTGGTTTTTACTATCAAAAGATATCCACATTCATCTTAAATCATATTTTTTTTTAATATAGCTTTTTTTTTAGATTCTTTATTGTTATTCACTTCTTGTTAAATGTTGTTAAAATTAAAGACCAAGCATATAGATTTTTTTAGCACAGAAAACTCTGTCAGTGATTTATTTATTTTTACCTCAGGCATTAGGGCAGGAGGTTATTAGTAATTTAAAGCAATCTAAAACAGCTTTTTAATGTTTCTGTGAATTATAATGGCTCTTTTCAAAGTGCAAAAGAATAAATGTGTTCTATGAAGGGGGAAGAGCTAAAGCAAACTTTCTATAACAATGTGCTGTGTTATAACAATAATCATTTCTAGTAAAAGCCTATTCACAGACATTCCATAAATATGTAGGATATAAATCCTAGTGAACATTTAGGTTTTTATAGTGACCAATATGATTCAAACAGTGAAACAGTGAGGCTGGTGACACCATGACCGTATAAGCACTGCCTTTGTTCCGCTTCCACTTCCCTTTTGCTGTGAGCTGCAGTGTCTGAGAGGGGAACATAAAGAAAAGAGAATTTGCCTCAGGAATGTAGAGGACATTTTTGGTCCACATTGTAGGGATTGTGCATCAAATGGTACCTGGATTTGGTACTTATTTAGAGTTTCATACCCTAATTGTAACTGAAGGCAGTACAAAACCCACTATTCTTACATGTTCCCTTTCTTTCACAGAGTGCTGCCATCTTCTTCCTTCTTTACTTCCACATTAAATTTTAATGTCTGTGTCTATTGTGTCAGTCTTGGGAAAGAAGATGCTGATATGTGCTTCCCAGCTGGTAAACCAAAGCTACCAAAGTCTGTGTCAAAGTGACCTCAAGCAGATTTTAATAGATAAACCACCTATATAAATTAGGCCAGAAGGTCAGAACTATTCTACAGACAAACTGATACATTTCACATTCAAACGGAACTAAATTCGGTGGCTTCTGTCATAATCCGCAAATATGCACAGCATACAGGTTATTTATGGCACATACTTACCCTGTGCAGTCATCCTGTCATTGCTGCATCCTAGGGGGCTGCCATCTTGGCCACCGACTCCACAGTGGACTTCCATAGGGGCAGCAGTTCTGTTCATTCAATGGATGACATAAAACTGCGAGAGCGCAGGGGTTAACTTAACCCTGGAGGCTGGCTCTGTGTGCGTCATGCACTGTGTAATTAACAGCTAAAAAACAAGTCCCCAAAAACCAGGGAGTTAAGTTTTTTTTTTTTAAAAAGAGACATCGCATGTCTCTTCTGTCAAACAGCACCAACTCCTGTTGTTATTTTTTTTCTCTGTTTAGGTCCTCTTTCAAAAATAAACTTTCAGAATAGAATTATGATAGTTTCTATTGCTAATTTATTTTGAAGTTACAGCCTTCCCTGACTTCAAAAGTGGGTAGAGTGAGCCAGTAGCATCTTAACTTGGCCTCTGGGTTTTCTTTTTATTCTCTGTGTTTCCTGCCATATATTGCCACTAACCTACCTATGATACACCACTAGTTCTTTGTTTTCTTTTGGAACAATTTGCATCTACCAACCTGTCCCCTTCCATTATTAAAGAATCTGGGGAATCACTACCATCAGCGATGCCAGCTTCCTCTGAACTGCTTCCATCCCCTGCTATGTCTGCACACCCTGTGAACACACCCTGAGATGACATAGCCATCTCTTATGTCTGGCCCTACATCTGCGGACGTATCAAATATTCTACTGCCAGATTTTTACAAATCTGAGGACCTGCAGCTGTCAATTAAAGCCACAGTGACCAAAATTTACTGAAACCAGTCGTATTACAAAATTGGAACAACAGTTACCTCGAGGATCAACAATTGCATTCTCAAAACAAATTCTCAGTGCACGCCTCCCTAGTCTTTTGCATGTAAAAAATGCTGGAGGACTTGGAAAACCACAACCAACCCTCTAATCTTCTCTTTTAGGGATTCCCGAAAGCTGCTTGGGCCAGAATTTCCAATATTCCAGCTCCTTACAGCTAATCTTCCACTGGCATTAAATATTAAAGCACTCACATCACAAGCAATCGAACAAGCTTAGTGATCGTCAGACACTCACTCAAAGGCCTACTGAATTTTTTTCACTTCATGGATAAGGAGGCAATTCTTGGAGCAGAGCAAAGTAAAGCAAAGAGAGTTATGCATTGGAGAAGCCTTTTTTGCGTCAGTTGCTCAGAAACAAACATTTTTCTCCCAGTGTGCAAGTGCCTGGTGGAAATGTTCATATGTTTTGTTGTGATGTATCTGGCGAGGCTTCATAGGCTTCATCTCCTACCTCTATAGGAGACTCCAAACTGTTCACAAGCAGCTCTTGATTTTTTACAATCTGAGAAACAACCTTCTCACAAATTGTATAAAGTGTGTAGGCCCCTATGCTTTTTTCTTTTCCATTATGAGGGCCATTAATGGCTTACTTCTGTTTTTTTCTGAGATGGAGCGCCCAAAAATGAACTTCATATATTTTGTTTTGCACTTTTGTTGACTGCACTTTACTTTTTTTTACTGCACAGGATGTTTGGAATGGTGTTTACTGTACAGGATGTTTGGAATGGTGTTTACTGTACAGGATGTTTGGAATGGTGTTAGCTCACTGGGACTGATGCCATCTGTTAGAGAAGAACTTTTTGAGGGCTCTTCCAACTAGGAACCACAATGACATTTTTTAATATCTTCATCTTCCCTATTGTGCATAATATACCAAATCACACTGAAAATTATATTATGTAACTGAACTAGTCTTAATAGTTCACCAAAGCAATACCAAGATATAGTCTTCTTGCAAGAAGCTCATTGGAAATCATGAAAGCTAATACTTTAAAGGCTTTTAAAAAAATAATCTCCTTTACAAGATTATCTTTACAGAAGTTGATGGAAAAATCAGATATGTTATGGTGGTCCTCGAAATAAGGGGTATACCTTATTCAGGACAGCATTAGTAACTTGCATCTAGAGTTTGGTACTGGGCGGGTAGCAGTAACAGCAGGAGGAGTAGGCAGTGGGCCCTGAAATGGAGTGTGGACGGCATTAGTAACTGGCATCCAGAACTGGGAACTGGGCAGGCAGCAACAGTAACAGCATAAGGAGGAGGAGGTAAGCCCTGAGACGGATCAGGGACAGCAATAAAGGTTGAGGCCATCCCCTACATGGACAGTGTGGAAGATGTATCTACTGGAGACATTGCTGTGTAGGGGACTGTCTTTTCCTATCTGCTAGCTGTAACTTTGTAAAATGCGGCATGGACAGCATTGGTAACTTGTATCTACAGGTGGGTTCTGGGCAGGCAGCAGCAGAAAAAGCATGAGGAGTAGGCGGTGGGCCCTGAGATTGGAGTGTGGACGACATTAGTAACTGGCATCTAGAGCTGGGTACTGGGCAGGCAGAATCAGTAACAGCAGGAAGAGGAGGCGGTGGGCCCTGAGATAGAATGTGGACGGGATTAGTAACTGGCATCCAGAGCTGGGAACTGGGCAGGCAGCAACAGTAACAGCATGAGGCGGTGGAAGTAAGCCCTGAGACAGATCAAAAACGGCAATAAAGGTTGAGGCCATCACCTACATGGACAGTGTGGAAGCTGTAGCTACTGGGGAGATTGCTGTGTAGGGGACTGCCTTTTCCTATCTGCTAGCTGTAATTTTGTAAAATGCGGCATGAACAGCATTGGTAACTGGTATCTACAGGTGGATTCTGGGCAGGCAGCAGCAGAAACAGAATGAGGAGTAGGCGGTGGGCCCTGAGACAGAGTGTGGACGACATCAGTAACTGGCATCTAGCATTGAGTACTGGGAAGGCAGCATCAGTAACAGCATGTGTAGGCGGAGTTAGGCCCGGAGACATAGTGTGGATGGCATTAGTAATTGGCATATAGAGCTAAGTATTGGGCAGGCGACAGCAGTAACAGCATGAGTAGTAGGCAGTGGGCCCTGAGACAGAGTGTGGACGACATTAGTAACTGGCATCGAGAGTTGGGTACTGGCCAGGCAGCAGCGGTAACAGCATGAGGAGGAGGCGTTTGGCTCTGAGACGGAGTGTGGATGGCATTAGTAACTGGCATCTAGAGTTGGGTACTGGCCAGGCAACAGCAGTAACAGCATGAGTAGGAGGCATTAAGCCCTGAGACGTAGTGTGGATGGCATTAGTAACTGGCATCTAGAGTTGGGTACTGGGCAGGCAGAAGCAGTAACAGCAGGAGGAGGAGGCGGTAGGCTCTGAGAGGAAGTGTGGACGGCATTAGTAACTGGCATCTAGCATTGAATACTGGGAAGGCAGCAGCAACAGCATTGGTAACTGGTATCTACAGGTGGATTCTGGGCAAGTGTGAACGGAATTAGTAACCGGCATCTAGAGTTGGGTACTGGGCAGGCAGAATCAGTAACTGCCGGAGGAGGAGGTGGTGGGCTCTGAGACGTAGTGTGGATGGCATTAGTAACTGACATCTACAGCTGGGTACTGGGCAGGCAGCAACAGTAACAGCAGGAGGAGGAGGTGGTGGGCCCTGAGATGGAGTGTGGACGACATTAGTAACTGGCATCTAGAGTTGGGTACTGGGCAGGCAGAATCAGTAACAGCAGGTGGAGGAGGCGGTGGGCTCTGAGAGGAAGTGTGGCGGGCATTAGTAACTGGCATCTAGAGTTGGGTACTGGGCAGGCAGAATCGGAAATTGCAGGAGGAGGAGGCAGTGGGCTCTGCGACGTAGTGTGGATGGCATTAGTAACTGGCATCTACTGTTGGGTACTGGGCAGGCAGCAGCAGTAACAGCATGAGGAGGAGGCGATGGGCTGTGAGACAAAGTGTGGACGGCATTAGTAACTGGCATCTAGAGTTGGGTACTGGGCAGGCAGCAGCAGTAACAGCATGAGTATAAGGCGTATGCCATGAGACGGCCATGAGGAGGAGGAGGCTGTGGGCTCTAAGAGGAAGTGTGGACTACATTAGTAACTGGCATCTAGATTTGGGTACTGGGCTGGCAGCAGCAGTAACAGCAGGAGGAGGAGGCTGTGGGCTCTGAGACGAGGCTTGGACGGCATTGGTAACCAGCATCTACAGCTGGGTACTGGGCGGGCAGCAGCAGCACTAGGAGGAGGCAGTAGGCCCTGAGAGTAACTGGCATCTAGATTTGGGTACTGGGCTGGCAGCAGCAGTAACAGCAGGAGGAGGAGGCGGGGAGCTCTGAGACGAAGTGGGGACGGCATTAGTAACTGGCATCTAGAGTTGGGTACTGGGCTGGCAGCAGCAGTAACAGCATGAGTAGCAGGCAGTGGGCCCTGAAACGGAGTGTAAACGACATTATTAACTGGCATCTAGATTTGGGTACTGGGCAGGGAGCATCAGTAACAGCAGGAGGAGGAGGCTGTGGGCTCTGAGACGAAGTGTGGGCAGCATTAGTAACTGGCATCTAGACTTGGGTACTTGGCAGGCAGTAGCAATAACAACAGGAGGAGGAGGCGGTGGGCTCTGAGACAAAGTGTGGACGGCATTAGTAACTGACTTCTAGAGCTGGGTACTGGGCAGGCGGCAGCAGGTGGAGGAGGCGGTGGGCCCTCAGACAGAGCAAGGATGGCATTAGAGGTTCAAGCCATCACCTCTATGAACAGTGTAGAAGTTGTAGCTATTGGAGACATGGATTAACGAGATTCACACTGTTCATACCTACTATCTAGTCAAACCACTTGTCAGAATCAGCGGGTAAATACAGAATTTTCTGGATTTGTGGATATATAGCAAGTGTTATCACAGTTAAATATCTGTTTTTTTTTTTTAACATGTGCAATAAATTTACCCCTAATAGTAGCCTTATGTGGTTCCCATATGTAAGCTGGGGAAATTTGATCTGTAACATTCTCTCTAAAACAATTATTCAATTCATTAGAAAAATCTATATCAATATCTTTTTCTCTCAATAAGGCTTTGTTAAGGCACCACCTAAAGGTTGGAATTGCTGGGGGCCCCAAACACATCAAGACTTTTCCTGCTGCTTGACCAGATTTCTTACGTGGACAAATTTCTGCATTAACACATTTTTCCAAGTGGAAGTGCTCTAAAAAATTATAAAAATATGTGAATATGTATCATGTACAAGGGAATAAAAAGAATAATCTTTTACAGTCGGATGTAATATCCTCCAATCATCCTTCAGTTGCATATCAAATAATAATTTCCGAATTTGATTAAATGGGAGGCTCAGTTTTCCTGATGAGACATCAAGGAGGAGTTCTAACACCATAATAAAATCACCTGCTAATATCAATAGCCCTTCCTAGAACCTTCTTAGGCTATGCAAAGTCTTCAATAAAAATTGTATTTGATGTTTATTAGGGCAGTAAATATTAGCTAGTGTACACATCTGCTTAAAGAGCTTTCCCTTTAAAAACAAAAATCTACCATTAGGATCAGTTATTGAGTCAACTAGATTCAATTGCGTACCCCTATGGAAACCTATCGCAACTCCCCTGGATCTATTAGATAAAGAAAAAACATAAAACCATTGAAGATAGTTTCTTTAAAATAATCTGACCTTTGAAAAATAGGTACGTTTCTTTTAAAAAAAATGTATATCCCCTTATATCCCCCAATTGTAGCACTTTCAGAAACTGGTGCCTTTTACTGGCTAAATGCAAGCCCTTCACATTACACGTAACCAACCTTGTCTGGCCCCATGACATAGTCAAAAATCAAAAAGGATAAGTCTTGCAACCCTCTCATTGCAGATAACCTTATACAAATGTCATTCTTCATGATAGACAAACATGTAGACAATATACGAATATCTGGTGGTCACGGGAGGGGGGGGAGGGAAGGGGTGGTGGGAGTGGGGATATTCCCTGTTGTCCCTTGGAGGTTCAAGGTGTGTACAGTTAGGCCTCCCTCTTTGGTAAGTACAATTTAAAAAACAGGGAGCACAGAGAGAAAGCAAAGAAAGAGGTTCGAGGCTCAAAAGTATTATGTCAAACTATGAATGTATTAGAACATATTAACTTCATATAAAACAAAGTCATACAAGTACATAGTTCACAGACATATTTATGTTAGAACGTGTAAAATATGTTATATTTCTCTTGCCTAGTTCTGTTAAAAAGAAATCACAGAAGTAGGAACATTGAATGTTTCTATTTCTGTGATTTCTTTTTAACAGAACTAGGCAGCCCAAACATCATAGAAACAATATTAAAGCATTTTCTTAAGTATAAACGCTCATTCTCCTTTTTAATTAAATACTATAGTCTCTCTATTTTATTGGGCCTGCTTGCAATGATTTCCTTACCAGGCCGCTTGATGTAACAAATGTGCGCCAAGATGGTCTAACTCTTGCCAACTTGTACGTGCACAAAAAGTCTCCAACTCTTCTGGAAAGTTTAATAAATGAGAACGTTCATCCTTCTTAGCTATCAAACATGCAGGGAAGCCCCAATGATACTAAATAGCTGCACCTCTCGAAAACTCCAAAAGTGGGCGCAAGGCCCTGTGGCTATCCAGGGTAGCTTTAGTAAGATAAGGAAAGATAGGAGTGGATAACCCCTCAAAATTATAACTAGGAAATGCCTTTAGCTTCTCATGCATTGCAGCTTTATCTAAAAAGTACTGCAGACAAATCATGTCTCTATGGGAATCAGGTGGAGCAGCTGTTGCTTTATAGACTCTGTATATTCTGTCAAAGTGAAGTGAAGCTGTGGGTGGGAAACCCAAAATCTGATTAAATAGGCTGCTTGTGGTAGATTCTAGTTTATTAGGCTCAATGGTTTCAGGGAAACCCCTGACTCTCGGGTTATTCCTCCTCTTTCTATTTTTCACATCTTCTAATTTGTATGATAAGCTGCAATACATTTTTCCTGACTTTCGATACATTTCTTGAAGCTCTCTTATCATTTTTTCTTGTACATCAAATCTATTTTCTACCTCCTCCACCCTTATCAGGGTATGTGTTAAATCAGAACGTAGAGAATCCCCTTTGAAATAACTTTTCATGTCAGCAAACATGGAGGATAAATCATCTTTAGAAGGAAGAGAACATACACAGTCCTCTATAGAGATGGGGGCTAATTGCACAGACTCGATCCCTCTCTGCTCTCTTAGTAAACCTATTTCCTCCTCTCCTGCTTCCTGCATGAGGCTGGGCCATGGGCTAAGCTGTATGCTGGCTGGATTGTGTGCAGGCTGGGCTGTGTGAAGGCTGAGCTGTATGATGGCTAGATTGTTTGCAGGCTGAGCTGTATGCAAGCTGGGCTGTGTGTAGGCTGGGCTGTATGCGGCTAGGTTGTATGCAGGCTGAGCTGCATGCTAACCGAGCTGTGTGCAGTGCTGGGGGGAGGGTGCGTGGAGCTCCTGTTTACTCACAGTCCTCTGGCACCATGTTCAAGCCACGCCCCCTAGGTGGAAATTCTCCAGATATTTCATTCTGATACCACTTACTATCTATCAAAACAGGCAGAAAAAAATCTGTATTTCTCTCAAAAAAATACAGATCTTTCATTCTGATACCTCTTCCAATCTATAATAAAAGCCAGAAAAATTTCTGTATTTCTCTAAAACAAATACAGATATTTCATTCTGATCCCACTGGCTATCTATCAGAAAATCCAGAGAAATTTCTGTATTAATCTATAAAAAATACAGATATTTCATTCTGATCCCACCAGCTATCTATCAAAAAAAGGCAGAAAAATTTCTGTATTTCTTAAAAAAAAATACCGAGCTTTAATTCTGATACCTCTTCCAATCTATCAGAAAAGCCAGAAAAATTTCTGTATTTCTTAAAATAAAATACAGATGTTTAATTTATATTTCATATTTCATTCATATTGAAATATTTCATATTTCATTCATTCACTTGCTATCTATCCAAAAGGACAGGAAATTTTCTGTATTTCTCTACTAAAATACCAATATTTAATTATTATTCGCCTCTGCGGAGAGGCGAATGCGATTGTCATTCACTACGCCCCAAGCTGCACTGAACGCTTTTTCAGATAACACACTTGCAGCTGGGCAGGCAAGGATTTGAATGGCATGTTCTGCCAGCTCCGGCCACTGCTCAAGCTTGGATACCCAGTAGTGGGTCCTGGCTTTGCAGGTTGCAGATGTCCCATGTAGAGCTCAGGTATTTGTGCACCATGACTGAGTAGCGCTGCTGACTGTCATTGGCAATTGCTGCACAAGATGACCTCTACTGATGCTGCACCCATGCCGCTTAAGGTAAATGTTTGGCTCCCATGGCTGGTGGAAGTGCCATAGGGATCACTGCTGCTGCTGCTGCTGCTGCTGCTGGCAGAAGGAAAGGCTGAGCACAAGTCCCTTACAAGCACTTCTTGGTAGTGCTGCATTTTAGGTCCCCTGTATTGGAGCAAGATGAGTTGTTGTATCTCAGGCTTGTAACATCGATCAAGTAATGTAGCAAACCAAAGGTCGTCAGTCTTTGTTTTTATGTGTTGTATGCGCGGATCTTTGGCTATGCACTCCTGAATGAAGGCTGTCATGTGGCTCAAAGTTCCCACAGCTGAGTTAATTCTGGACCCACACATACAGTGCACAAGCAATTGGCAGCCACTCAGCAGGGTTGAAGTAAGGTAATATAGGTATCCGTCTGAAACGAACAGATTCTGCCACGTAAACCACCACGGCTTTCTGTTGGGGGATATGATCACCCTGTATAATTATATAAATGATCCATACAGAGAACTTTCTTCCCCATTATTCACTTTGAGATCATTACAAAGAACAAGAGGGGACTCTTTGCATCTGGAGGAAAAGAAGTTTAAGCTGCATATAAGGAAGAGATTCTTCACTGTAAGGTCTGTGAAAATGTGGAATCAGCTCCCTCAGGAAGTAGTTTCAGCAACTACTGTAGATTGCTTTAAGAAAAAGCTAGATGTTTTTCTAGAAGCACAGAATATAACTGGGTATTAAGGCTTTAAAGTAAAAATAACAGTGACTGATGATCCAGGAAACATCCGATTGCCTGATGGCCTGATGGAATCAGGAAGGATTTTTTTTTCCCCTGTTGAAGCAAGTTGTACCAGGGTTTTTTTTGCCTTCCTCTGGACCAACTATGTCCTATAGGGTTTTATATCTGGGATATGTTTATTTCCCTAGTGGTTGAACTTGATGGACTTATGCCTTTTTTCAACCTAACCTACGATGTAACTATGTAACTATGTTGTTCAGCCAGCTGCTGCAGCATATAAAAGGTGGAAATCCAACGAGTGGCCACATCACAAATTAACCGCTGCACTGACAGATTGAGATTTCGCTGTAAATCCACCAATCTGGCACTGGCTGTGTACGGCTTGCAGAAATGCACTGACAACTTTCTGGCCTTCAGCAACAGCAGATGGAGGCCTGGGTAATTCCTAAGGAAGCGCTGTACTATCAGGTTCATGACGTGAGCCATGCAAGGTACGTGTGTGAGTTTCCCACAACGCAGGGCTGCCAGCAGATTGGCCCCGTTGTCACACACAACCTTGCCTGGCTGGAGTCCATTGGGAATTAGCCATATGTCCTGCTGCTCCAGCAGAGCACTTAGAATGGTTAAGCCCATGTGGCTGAGGGAACCCAGGCTTCGCAACCTCAGGACTGCGTGGCAACGTCTGAATTGTGCACCAGAATAGCAAACTGCAGGTTGTTGTTGGCAGTGAACAGATGCTGGTGAATGGGAGGTACTGGGTCTCCACGGCAAAGTGTCCCTGGAGGAAGAGTTTGGGCAGACGAGTCAAAGGAGGAGGTGGAAGTGGAGATTGCATGGCGATGTGCTCTGGGCGGAGGTAGGACCAGACCAGAATTGTCAAACTAGGCTGATTGCTCCTGATTCGGTCTATGGAAAGCCCCCATTCTTCTCATTGTCATATTATGGTGGAGGCTGTTTTGTAGTTCATAGAAAGTACTGGGCAAGTCTGATAGCTATGCTTGAGAAACATTTGGTTTTCCAGTCCCCAGGAGTGGTGGCTTAAATAGGCTTCTTTGTTGAAGCTTTTATTTAAATAGTAATTCTGGCAGTGACATAATTGCTGTTCCAGGTAACAATAACCATTAGGTCCACTGTATCTATAAAGAAGCAGCATTGTAGTCCTATAATAGAAAGTGTGTTAGGACTACGAACCACCTCATATCTGCCTCCATTATATGGGAAGGGAACCTGTAGTTCACATAAGGGAATTAGGAAGAGCTGATAACACCAATTTAGCTTTCAGAGAAGTAAAAGCAAAGCCCACAGAAAATCCCTGTAGTCGATCCCTAGATTTATGGCAATATTAACCAGTACTTACTGAAACATATATACTAAAATACCTCAGATTGTATAACAGACTGAGAAAGGTAATTGTTTGGATTACTTAGACCAGACTGGTCAAATCTATAACCCATTGTGAAAGTCATTACAATTCCATTATTATAACTATCTTTAAATAGCCACTATGTAAGGTCCTAGTCAGCACCAGTCCTCACCAGACACCTTTAGCAAGCCTCGGGAGACTGATTGCATCTCCCAGCACTCAGTTACCCCCAGGATTGCGCAATGGATGGTGTCTGGGAATGGTCTGGCAGCAAGCCAGGAGCCGGCAGATAAAGCAGTTACAAGTATCCAACAGAGACAAGTCCAGAATACAGGGCAGAGGTCATACACAGAATATCTGTCCACCAAATGAAGTACACAAGGACAAAACATAGGCGGGGTCACTGGCAAAGTCAGAAACAGGCAAGGGTCAGCAACAGTAAATCAGTCGATAAATCTCCAGCACAGATTACTCCAGCTATATGCTACAACAGGCACTGGTGACTGGGAGCAGAGAGGCTCTAAAGTCCCAGCAGCCCATGCGAGTGCAGGACTGAGTCAGGAGCCAGTTGCTTCTGAAATCCCTTTCAGCTGTGCAAAGCCTCACAGAGTGGTGCTGGAAATGCCAAAAATCCATCAGGCTGCATGGCTACAGGAAAGCAGGGACTGCTGCTATCTTAGTTTTCCTGGCTGCTGTAAATGACATTGCTGGACAGAATAAACATTGTTTTATACTGCAATGGCGCACAGCACGGAATCGCTGGACAAATAGACATCTCCTACAACAACACACTATATTCAAATTTGAAATTCTAGATATAATTTATTGTTTCCATAATATAATTTCTTTCTTCCCAATCAATCAACAGTAACATAAGGTGTTTTCCATATCAAATATGCATCTAGCTGTTTGTGGTTTTTTGATAAAAAAATATAATATATATATTATTATTAAAATAATAATATATTAATAAAATGAATTTTTCATATAATTTTGATGTAAACAGTGTCTTGCACTCCCCTCCCTCCTCCCCTCCCTTGTAGTTTCTTTCGCTTTCCCTATTGTTAGGGGTTTAGTCTACATCAACAAATCCATACCATCCCAATGACACTCCTTCCTATGTTTAGCAGGACAGTGGATGGTTGGATGGTGATGGATCTCTCTGATATGCAGAAAATCACACGGTGCAGAAATAAGTATGACAGATTGATAGATTGGACAAATCAACAAACCCAGAAATTTGTATTTGAAAGTTTATAATCCATTATATTATGTTTGTTAGTAGTTTTCCGAATTGTCTTTTTAACCTCCCTTTAAGTATGTTCCATGCAACATGTAACATGTTAAAAAAGTATTAAAAAAAGTACTGCTTTTGAATTTGCTTGTTACAGTTTCTTTATTAGATAGTTCACTTTTTTTATCAGTTCATGCCCAAAGGTGTTTTAATATTTAACATGCTCGGATTGATTTCTGCATTAGGTCACTAAAAAAACTCTTCAGGTTCTGCAATAAAATACTAATCTGATAACAAGCACCCCTGGCATAGCCAAATACCATCTTTTAGGCTAAAATTAAGCATTTGCTATTAAAAGAGCAAATATAAAAATATGAGTAAGTAATAGTGCTCATATATTTTGCGACCAAGCCTGATTTATCAATAAAATGCACGTAGGCTCCAGTCAGCAAGCTCTATTACCGCAAGTTGGGCCCGAGTTCTAGTGAACTCTCCTGCCGGTTTCCTGCAAAAATGAGCAAAGATCTCGAATACGCCAAATAAGCCGGTTAATTTTCAGCTGCGTGATTCAGGAGGAGATGTTAAACTCAATGGTGAGGTGATAGCAATTGATTAGCGCACACCTGCGCCCTGTTCTGTGCGCATCTACATTTCATTTTACTGGTTAGTTTGAATCTTTAATGCTTTGTGTAAGTGCTACTTTGGAATGTTACTTTCCACTCATTCACAAACTTGCTTCATTTATAGTTACATTTGTTGCACTTGTTGCTTTGATACTTTTTCTTTTGGTTGCAACAGTGCAAACTAATTTCTATCAAGCTGGATATATACTAAGTAGCACTTTCAAATATGTCATCACACAATGGTATGACTCTAAAAAAATATGTGAACAAACATTTGTGACCAGATTAAAATTTCATTCTAGTTTGGTTTTAGGGAAAACAAATATTTTAGTAAAGGATTATAGGCTAACATTTTATAATACTTCTATTAAGGACCATTTAGTGATTTCACTTGATTTCTATGTCAAAATACATTTCAATGTATAGAAATACATATGCATTTTCATTGGTACTATTTAACTGGACTGGTTTAAAAACAGTGGATCACTTTTGGTACAGAAATCTAGACCTCAGTGTAACGCTTAGGTGGTTAAATACTGGAGTGTATGCATTTTTTAGGTGTTTACACAAAACAAATAGTACTAGTATATGAAAGTTGCAGGGCCAAATCCACTTAGTGCCAAACCTACTTTGCTTTTCCATCCCTTCAGGATACATATGTATATTGACTTACATGAGTGCACATGAAGCAATACACAAAAAAAAAAATACAACAAATACGTGAATGAGGACTGTGCAAAAGTGCAGTGCATTTTTCAAATGATAAAACAGTTCCCGTGCACATAGCGGGTCCGCCTTGGCACACAACTATGGGCTACATACTTCTGAAGTTTGGCGCACAATTATGCCCATCAACTAACTGAGTTTTAACAAGACAATTGTACTGTTTTTAGCACAATTGTCTTTTTAAACTGTATGTCCTGGGAGATTGGAAAGGAGATCACATAACAACAAACCCCCAAAAAAACAAACAACAGCATTTTACAAACAACTTTATTCAAAAGAAACATTTGCTAAAAGGTCACATTAAAATACAAAAAAACAAAAAAAAAACGCACACACACATCACTAAATTTACATGACAAAAAAATTAAAAAGAACAAACAAAACACGTGTAAACCCACACTTCCATGTAAAGACAAAATAGTTCAAAAATGGCCCAACAAATATTGCATTCAAAAAATACTTACCAAAGTAACATGCAATTTTGACCTATCAAGGGTGAAAAACTGGATTAGAAAATATTTATGCAAGACAAACATTTCAAAGTGGTAATAAAAGGCAGAATTTTGCAATCAAATAATATGACCACAAACACACTAACATAGCATTACAATTGACTTCAAAATTGCAAAATGGACATTGAAACATTCAAAGTTAAAAAATAAAAAAAAACAAAAAGCAACTATTGTGCTTAAGGGTAAGCAAAGTATCAAATGCAGCAACATAGATTAATTAGGATAACACACAAAACAACAATTTTTTGTGGGAAAATCTAGTTCGATGGCAAAGCCGAGGTTTAGCCTGCGGAAAGTCCCAATATTTACCCCTCCGACCAGGCATTGTAAGCGTTTACATAGGCGCCTTTGTAGAGGAGCTGAACTGGGTTAACTCTTGCCTAAAAGGAATGAAATAAGTAATTTTAAATAATGCTTACTTCTTAGCTCATATAGATGTTTTAAACATTTGAACAGCACAAACATTTTTTTTAGGGCTAGGGGGAATACGTGTGCCATTAGAAAGAATGCTTTTTTAGGGGAACAGCAGGTTTAATGCAAGCTCGCCAGTGTGAAACTGCCGGGGCTGCACATATCAATCGGAGAGATAGCTTCAGTTGATGACTTCCGTGCGAGTACGTCAGCGCCTCGGATTTGGTTGTTAAATTGATTTTAGTGCTCCGATTCCGGATCGCAAATACGCGCGCTGGTCGAGCTTCCAATTTGGCTTGATGAATCAGCCTGCAAATGCAAGGTCTTAAAATGTAATTTGAGGAACTAACATCAAGATATGAATCAAGACAAATGGTAAAGCTATTAAGCATTAAGCTAACATTAACATGAAGCTGGATAATTAATTCATCCCAAAAATATACATATATTTGCATAGTCCTGACCACTACACTCTATACACTACCTTGTGCATCACATAGTCCTGATCCCAAAGAGCAGTTTTCAGTTCCCAACTGTTTTAATTTATTCTTTATAGCAGGATCATGAAAAGCGTTGACTCTCTTTGTACATTCATTTTGCAGAAAAGCATACAAGCAGTAGAAAAGTATATATATATATATATATATATATATATATATATATATATAATTGGTGGTAGTCTATTGATTCTTCTCCAGGTAAAGTTCATTCCTTGTTTTTCCTCCTGTGCCCAATACATTAAAGGTTCAATAGAAAAAAATGTCAAAAGGTGGGTAGGGTGGTTTCAAATTTGACATACAGGAAAGATAATATTTGATATTATGATTTATATCTGTTCAGCTACAGATTGCTTTGACATGGTGTCCATATTCCAATGATTTGTAGACAGATAGCGTGTCTATTTCAGCAAAGATTTTTTTTTTATTTATCTAGGAAGTGGTGGGGATGTGTTAGTGAGTCACGGAAACAGCTCCTTGCTAAGGCACAAGAGAACCTAGTTATGGCTCTGGTTTTTCCCCTATGCTTTTTAAAACTAATCAATACTTCAAGAACTCAAACTTTCTGTAGTACTATAATAAGCTATTTATATAGCTTGTCCACTGAGACCTTACCTTGTTAGAAATAACACTATGAAAGATTGGAAGTAAACATACATCTAGAACACAACACAAAACTGGTTGAGTATCACAATTTTAAAGAAAGGTCCACTGTATTAAAAATATTAAAAAGCTTCTGCAGATATGGCATTTACCAGTCAATATGACGCTGGGCACATGTCTACTCTATTTTGTTTTATTTGAAAACAGCAGTAACACAGATACTGTACATAAAACCGAAGGTTAAAAGAGTACCGAAATATTCTACTCTAAGTAAAAGTACTAGTGTTTTGATGAAATCTTACTTAAAATCCCTGGTGGTCTGAATATATAAGTATTTTTAAATGTTAAAGTGGTACATTAAAAAAAAATACTTTTTATTTTAAGTTTCCCATGTGGTCCTTCCCCCCAGCACCTCCCATGCCCGCCCGGCATCTGCGTCCCCTGGCCTCGCATGCCCAACTTTCACACACCCAGGACATCCGGGTTGGTATCGCCAGGGAACGCAGATATTTTCTTTTCTTGACCAGCAACAGTCATACTGCATATCTGTAGGACAAAATGGCTCAAAGTCACAAGTCTTGTGATAATCAGTGTCTCAAAAACAACAGCAAGAAATATCCTGGAATCCACATTCCACACTTTTCTCATACCTTTCTGAAACAGAAGTTGAAAAGCTATACTGTTAACTCACTACAAATATTTTGCTGCACCTACCAAAGTTGGGCTGGACAGAATCTGGCGATATCATTCTTATCACTATAAAGGGTTACTATTCATTATTTTACCCTCTAATATCAGCTACTTTCTTAGGTACAAGCTTTTCGACTGCTTGTTTATCTAAAATATCTAAACAGCCATTTACATGGCAGCAACTCAATGCATTTAGGCAACATGTTGTCAAGATGATCTGCTGAAGTGCAAACTGAGCTTTAGAAAGTCTGAGTATTTTAGAAACTGCTGATCTGCTGGCATTTTAACACAGCCATCTCTAGGGTTCACAATGAATGGACTGAAAAAAGGGGTAATATCCATAAAAGCTTCAGTTCTGTTAGTGAAAATGCCTTTTTTCATGCAAGAGTATGCAGAGGAGCATCCCTGAACACACAATGGGCCTGATTTAACAAGCGAGTATGCAGAAGATCGATTCGCGTATTTACGCGCCGATATTCACAAGGCGTATTTCCGCGACAAGTCCCCATTCATCACTTGTAGTGCCCGGACATTTTACTTGAACTGCAGAGGCCTGCAGTTTAGTTTCCCACTGTAACGTCATGTGAGAAACTGAACTGCAGATTACCTCAACTGCAGATTACCTCAAAACTGATACATTGTCCATCTATAGTGAAATACATGTTTCGTGCAGTTCTACTACAATGTCCGGGCACTAAAAGTCCCCATTCATCACCTGTAGTGCCCTGTATTCTTAGATAGAGAATCTCTAGCCACGAATACATAGTAGAAGCACAGCACGGCAACAGCGATTGCTGTTGCAATGCGGTAATATGTATTCTTAGATAGAGTTTCTCTATCTAAGAATACAGGGCACTACAGATTATGAATGGGGACAATTTTGTTAAATTAAATGTGGGAATCTCCAGGTTTGTTTAACCACCCGACCTTTTGCAAAAATCGATAAACCCGAACTTTTCTCACTATTTAAATCCCCTAACTTACCTGGTCCCCGCTGCCATGATCTGTTCTGTTCCAGCGCCGATCGCTAAAAAAAAATACTCACCTTCTCCCCGCAGCTCCTCCGGACACGTCTTCGGTCTTCTTTCTTCATCCGGCGAGTGAAGTGATGATCACCGGGGTTTCCCGGTGACATCGCTGCATGCGTCGGTGCAGCCGGGAGGGGGGGGCGGGAAATTCAAAATCCTTTGCATTGAACTCAATACAAAAAAGCTGTATTGAGTCCAATACAAAGAAATCCTTATATATTATATATAAAATTGTATTATATATATAATATATAAGCTACTGTACAGGTACATTACATTATACACTATTTTTTTTTTTTAAAGTTTTTTTTATGTTTTATTAAAAAAAATTTATTATTAAAATTATAAAATTTTGGACATATTTCAGTGAGTTATGCGGTAATTCGGTGAATTATAAGTAATTATTGAGTAATTCGGTGAATTATAGCCTACAATCTAAAATAAATTTCCATGCAAAAAAATTAACACTTTTTGCATGGAAGTTTGGAAAGGTTAAAGCCCCGTGTTACACTTATGCACAGCTAGTGGAGTGATTGGTCTAATAATACATAAAACTATTTGAGCCAGGGGTTTGCACATGTTTATTTGTTTTTTTTATTTTATTTTTTCAAACAAACAACAGAAGAATTTATAGACAGTCAAGTACAACATAACTGAGAATATTAACACTGGTGAATCATCAAATAACGAACTAACAAATAAACAGTACTGAGATACAGGCATTAACTCAACACTGCCTAACAATTATGTGCAATGACAGTTAGATAAACAAAATCTTACAATAAAAGATACATTAAAAAACCAACATAGTTCTGTGTGAGACAAATTACAAAACTACAGGTGGGTCATTGTCCAATAGCCTGGTTACATACCAGGAAGTCTGTTCAAACATGGATATTATAAATTGCTTAGTTACCAATGGTAGTATAATTATATATACATGACTCTCATAGCTCAAAAAAACGTTGTGTCTTTAAGTCTTTATGAATTGTGGCTTCTACCCAATCCATCTGGAAAACATGTCTTAACTTTGCTAAAAATAGATTCAAATTAGGGGCGTCTGCACTTATCCAATTATGCACAATTGCCTTCTTGGCCACCATTGATTTATTTATAAGGTGTCTACCACATCCCCTGGCTACCCGGACCTGTTCAAACAAAATTCCAAACAGAGCCCAGTTAGGAGTAAATGGGAGAAATGTTACCAGATGGTTCAGAGCAAACCGCACTACCAACCTCCAAAATCTTTTAATTAAGGGACAGCCCCAGAACATATGAAATGAATCTGCCTCGGCTGCGCCACATTTCAAGCAATGGGACGTCTCATTTAAATCCATAAGATAGGAACGGTGTGGGGAGACATATGCACCATGATGAAATTTGAACACCATTTCCCTATACATAGAGGAGGAGATCACTCTCCAAGCTCTACGGTAGGAAAACAGAATTTCAGTTGGGGACCTAGTCGGAAGACACACATGCCATCTACTTAAGCCCGTACTCCTCTCCTCATAATTAAGTGTTGGTTTGTAAGTCAACTTCCGTTATAGCTCTATTTTCTGGATTCAACCTAAATAAAAATTTGTCTAGGGCATTTGTCAAATCTTTATCCGAAAATCTCTGTGATATTGTAGACACAAAGGAGCGGATTTGATGGTATGCAAAAACCTCATTTTCCAAAAAAAGATAGAGATACTTCAGCTACATGAGAAATGGGTTTTTTAGTCAGATTATTAGTGAAGGATTTAACTGTCAGTTGTAGAATCACCTGTCTCTTCTCTACTAATCTGCCCTGGATTACAAACAGCAGATCTGGGTTGTGCTCTATAGGGAGGTGGAGGGTAGAGTGGCTGTTTAGTTGAAAAAAAAAACCCTATTTTGTGCCACGCTTGCCAGCCTAAGTATAAAAGTGGGTTTGTTATCACCTCAGCTGGGAGCAGCTCCCTATGTAGATGCAACATATATTTTAGGGCATATTTCCGGATCATGTGCTGCTCCAAGAACATGTCAGTATATTCTCTTGCCATGCTACATCAGGGAAATTCAGCCCTCCATTCTTAACCGATTGGTGCATAATATGCATGCTCACCCATCCTCTCTTACTTCCCCAAACAAAAGAACAAAATATTCTGTATAATTCTTTGAGATCTGGTTGGCGAAGCAGGATTGGTAGCATTTGAATGGTGTACAAAAGATTAGGGAACAAAATCATCTTAATCAGGCTCACTCTGCCCAGATAGGAAAGAGTAAATGAAGACCATTTGTGTAATTGAGTCTTAACAATATGCCACAATGGCTTGACATTGACACTGTATAATTTGGTCATTTTTTTACTGGTTTGAACTCCCAGGTATTGCAGTTTCTCCTTGCAACAAACCACAGGATATAAAGAACCCCATGCAGGTCTAACACAATTGGTCAAGTATAAGGCTTTAGATTTATCCAAATTGATAGAGTATCCAGAGACTTAGCCATACTGGGTAAAAAGATTTAAGATGGTCAGTAATATAAAGTAATAAATCATCTGCAAATGCCTTTATTTTCACCCTCCTAGTACCCATATGTACATACTCGAGAAGTCTCAGCAGTGGGTCTAAAGCCAGATTAAAAAACAGTGGTGGAGTGGGCATCCTTGGCAGGTACCTCTGCTCATCTCCACTTGAGAAGACACTGCATGCAAAAGTGGCCATTCTACCTTATCAAAGGCCTTCACTGCATCTAAACTTTTGGGGGCAGATGGTGCAACTGTTGCTGCAATGGCCGTGCAGATGCCTATAGTAGAATGTTTACCCTGAACAAATCCCAAGTGGTACTTAGTAAGCTGGGAGGGCAAAAGGTTTTGAAGCCTGTTGGCCATTAACTTTGCCAAAATTTTATAATCGCAGTTCAAAAGCGATATCGGCCTATAGGACGAAACCAAAGTTGAGTCTCTACCTTCTTTAGGTATAAGTATCGTATGTGCCTGACTTACCCAAAGCCATAAAAGACACTGTATCTCCAATACCATCAACCTACTATAAAATATATCTCATCAAGGACAATACGGTATTTAGATGTATAAAGCACACAGCTACTCCTGAGGAAGCCTAACAATGGCGAAACGTGTTGTGTATTAAAAGCTGCGGGCAATAACTGACTGTCATACCGCTCATTTGCGTCGGCATACAGCTGCTCCGCTTTACTTGGATATTGAGATACTCATGTACAGTAGGTGCTTAATGAATTGAATACAAATCACTCAGCTAACTAATAGTTCACTGGGACTGCTAATAACTACTCTATTATGCAGAACACTCACTTGTTTGCCTATGTGTATGTAACTATTTTGAATTACTTGTTGATTACAAGCACTATTGCCAAAAAAAACCCTCTTTGTTCCTCTCTTCTTTTATTTATTTACACAATTCTTGAAAAAGACATATGGGCCTCAGAATAACAAGTGTAACTTTTTCATTAGGGTTAAGAAGCCTCCAGGCATCAACCAAGGTACTCTGGGTCAATAAACGCTGAATTCCCAGACATAGTCCCGGTGCACTTTGAGCCAAACTTGAACGGTCTAGAACAAGGTCTGCTATGGCATTAAAGTTTCTGGCCACTATCAATATTCATTTGTTTTTAATATTTAATATTTAAAGTGAACTTTAAGCTGCAAAAGGATCATTTTTAAGTGGAATGAAAGTAAAAAAAAAAAGAAGAAAGAATTGTATTGTGCCATACATGTTTGTTCATGCTGTTTTGCAAGGTAAACAATATATATTTTTAACCTCCTGGGCATTTCACTGATGTCTGGATTTCTGTACCAAAACCGGTACAGTGTTTTTCATGAAATGTTTATAATATAATTTTAAATATTTATATTGTAGACCTGTAACCGAAATATGTCCAAACAAGGGTCTAGATATCTTGAATATAAGTTTGAAACACACAATCATGTAAAAAAAAATAATTAACTTTAATAATTTAAAAAAATAGACACAAAAATCATCTTAAACAAGAATGCATAAGAATGCATAAATAAATCAAAAATCCTGAAAATGCAATCATCCTGTATACTGTATAGTACTATATTTTTCTAAAACACTTCCCTAGTGTGGTACATTTTAAAACAGTCCAACGTCACATACCTATAGACAAAACCACATAAATATAGATGAGCTGCGAGGACAAGGTAAGTTTTTTTTTCAGTTGTAATCTGATTGTCATACAATGTTGTATGACAATCAGATTGCACAGTAACGCTTGTTTCTATTTTTAGCTACCCCGAACCAGGCTCGGGGCAACCGCTCAGGTGGTTAAAATAAAGTTTACTCTATATATGTAAATAAATATATGTTTAGCATTTTTACTGTTGGTAGATCATTTTGATTTGGTCATTTTGAAAGTAGTTCACAAGCCAAAAAAGTGTGGGCACTCCTGTACTAAGGGATTCAGCTGTGTATTGTATGCAAAATGTATTGTTGTGGTGTTACAATCACATTTAGTTTGAAGAGGACATATCTATCATACCCAAGTATGTTACTTTTAGGGTTACATGATGAGTCTGGAAGAGATGACCAGAAAGGAATGCAAGATTGGTGTCAACTCTTCCAAGTTTCAAAATCGGCTGGTGTAGGATAAAAGCATGTTAAATATTTTCATGTTCAAACAACCATTGTGTAAAAACTATTTTTTTGGGTGTTTTTGTTAAAGCAGAACTAAGGATGTGAAGAAAAGCAGGTGGGGATGTTTTTAAATATATGACTTTGTGTTTTGTTTTTGTTTGAAACCAATAAAAAGAAAAAGACAACAAAACCTTGCTTATTTGTATAATTTTTTTTTAATTCTGCCCCTTCGCCCCCAACTGAATTTTTTAGAACAAAATAAATATATAAATATGAATATACAAACTTTATAAAAAACGTTTTAAAAACATATGTACATCTTTTTGAACAGAACAATTTTTGGGGGGGTTTAAAAACCTGTAGTGCCTGGGCATACTCCGGGGAAGGGCCATCCTCAGCTGACGGTCCATGGCAGACATCCTCCTGTGAAGCCAATACAAACTGTCCCTTCTACTCTCTGGTGGGTGAAGGAAAAAAAAAGCATATATTAACCAGAAGAGCTTGTGAAAAACATTTAAAAAAAGTACTGTCCTTGTAAAAACCAAGTTCGAAACGAGTAAAACAAGAAAGAAAGCTGATTCCTGGGGCCAAGCCAGTTATGACAATGGAACTAAAGTGATGCAGTTTGTTCTCAATGAAGGTTGTGGGTTTTCACAAGGGACAAACTAGTCATAGTCCAAAAGGCATGTTCAAAATTTAAAATATAGAAATACTTACATTCAGATGAGGAACTTGTGTCCTCTGGAGGAGGTGGTGAAAAGGCTGCTCCAAAAGCTGTAGATGAAAAATAAATACTATAAGTAAAAGTGGGTGGGCAGGACTAAAGTAGATGTTTGTAAGTTTAGTCAAGGATAACAGAATAATGCTTACTATCTTCTAACTGATACATTTGGCCTGTGTCCAAAAATGGGGCTTAAACATTTTCCAGTAAGATACAACTGAACAACTCATGACTATTTTAATTCATGCTAGCCAACAACCTAGAAAGAACCTTCATTTGATGCAGGATCAATGACTGGAAGCTTAATGAAATCATGGTCGATCTTGGATTTGTAAGTAAAAATGGTGAAAGTAGTGTGTGAATGTGTTTTCAAAAAACATTTTGAGCAAAAGATGATTGTAAGGTTAGCTTACTGGCAATGTCCTCAGCCGACTCCTCTCCCTCATCTTCAGATGCAGGCTCCTCCTTCGCGGGGTGCTTCTCCTCCGTGGGGTGCTCCTCCTCTGAGGCGGGTTCCTCCTCCGCAAAGGGTTTCTACGCAATGGGCTCCTCCTTCAAGGCAGAAGACCCCTCCAGAGCGGACAACCTCTCCCTCTAATACTTACCTGTCTGCCAGCCTCTCCACAATCCAGTTTATGGCATAAATCGAAGGCTGCTGATCATACCGTCGCATAAGCATTGTCTAAAAAAAAAGATAAACAAAATGTTATTTATTTTTACAACAAACAAACACTTCTTAAACACCCAAAAATATAGATGACTGATTGATTTTCTGGTGCAAATTGACATTGGTATTTGCAATTGTGAACTTTTACCTTACAAACCTACAAGAAATGTGGTTTAGTAAAAGCTAGTATGATCCTTGGCGTACCCTCAAAATTTCAAGTTGTTACAAACAAGGGTTTAGGACATCTGAGGGAATAAAGATGGCGAGTTGTTAGGCTGATGAATATGAGAAGCAATCTTAACACACATTTAAATATGCATACATGAATGATGCATAAAAACACATTTAAATGTGCGTGCATAAAACATACATGTATGCTCATGCAACTAAAAAGAACCTCCCCAAAAAAAAAAAAAAATTCACTTACCTAATTATTAAAGGGCAGGTACGCCCGTCTGAAAACAACGGGCGTAGCATGTTGATAACGCAGATATGAAACTTCTGGGTTTACTTCCGCCTACTGGAAAACTTGCGTACGCTACGCATTTGCACATACGCCTACGGTATGCATATCAATACGTGCATGTAAACAACCAATTTATTTTAGCATAAGTGCGTGCATCTCATTTTTTGGGGGGGGATGTTTCTTTTTGGAATTATGGACTAACGTGCTGGTTTAGGCCTTTCTATGGATTTTAAACTTAACAATTTTTTTTTACAATCTGTAAAATTAGGCAAAGGTTAACTACCTCCAAATAGATCACATCAAACACCCAAAAATCATTTACCTCTTCCAGAACCTGAAAATATTAGGACATTTACAAATATGATTATTTCTAATATATATATATGTTTGAATAATTGGAGCACATCAGACCTTTGTATTTAATTGTTGCTTAACCTAATTTTGTTCAGTAAAGACTGGAGTGTATGCATTATTTACTGCAGCTTGGTAGTGTAAGCACATAAAAGGTGGATTCCTCCTTTATCCAGAAGCAATATCATCCATGAATGTTGCTTGGAGCCAATCCCATGACATCAGAAATCATAAGAAGAAATAGGCAATCTTTTCAATTTGAAGCATGTTAAGCTTTTTTGGGCATATTGCTATAGAAATAAAGAGCAATAAAAAGCCCTCTTTGTCTATTTCTTCCTATAATTTCGGTTTTATATGTATATCTATACACATATAAATGCACACATACATATATGTACATACATGAGTGCACATGAAGCAAAAAATAAAAAAATTACCCGAATAAGGATTCTTCTCTGCAATAGTGGCCGGCGCATTTTTCTACTGTTAGAACAGCGTTCACGCTCACATAGTGGGTCCGCTCTGGCATACATGCACATAGCTTTGGCGCACAGCTATGAGTATCAAACAACTGAGTTTTAATAGGGCAAATATGCTGTTTTTAGCCTTTCAAACAACTCAGGAAAGGAATGGCTTAAAAACAGTCACAATGGACTTTGTATATTGTAGCTCCAGGGAGATTGTAAAGGAGATAACAGAAAAACAAACCCCCAAAAGACAAATACAACATTATTGAAACAACTTTACTTTAAATAAACACAATTGCTAAAAGGTCACATTAAAATATACAGACCACACAGACTCCACTAAATTTACAAGAAAAAAAAATAGTTCAAAAATGACCCAAGAAATATTGCATTCCAAAAACATATAATATGAAATAATATTGCCACAACCACAAAAACATAGCATTAACTTCTTCATTGCAAAATGGACATTGAAACATTCAAAGTTGAAAAAACAAAAGCAGCCATTGTGCTAAATGATAAGCAAAGTATCAAATGTAGCAACATAGATTAGGCTAACAAACAAAACAACTGCCCCTCCTTAAAAAAAAATTAAAAAAAAAATAAGACAAAGGTGAAAACACCAGTAAACAGCTATTCAAGAAAACCTCCCCAAAAAAGTAGAGGAGGATTTTCAAACATATATATGTATGTATGTGTGTATGTATATAAATATATATAAATACATAGAAATATAGTATATACATATGAAATACATATACATATTTACAAATATTTATCTCTTTTCAGATTTTTAGACTATATTAATATGTTTTTATATATTTAACATATAGATTTATGATGTATATACATACACATAACACATATATAAATATATATATATATATATATATATATATATATATATA
>NC_092867.1:45941303-45944023 GCF_032062135.1 Pyxicephalus adspersus
TAGGATAATTAATTGGAATTATATATATATATATTTCAAATTAATGATGTATATAAATATATATGTGTAGAAATAAATATAAAATTATATATATATATATATATATATATATATACAGGTAACTCTTTCTGAACCTGAAAATAAAAAGTCATTTAAAGATATGCCTATTTATCAGCTAATATAAATGTTTGTAACATTTGAACAGTCCAAACATTTTTGTTTAGGTCCAAGTGAAAGATGTGTGCCATTGGAAAAGATGATTTTTAAGGATAACAGTGACTTTTAATGCAAGCTCGCCAGTGTCGAGCTCTTGGAGATACTTGGCTCGGAGCGAGCGAGCATTTCAGTTGATAAATGCCGTGTGAACACTAATTTTCCTTGAAAAAAGCTTGATAAATAGGTTTTTAGAGTCCGATTTCGAATCGCGCATACACAAGCATGAGCGAGCTTCTGATTTGGCTTGATGAATCGGCCTCATAGTCTCATAGTACAAATCTGACTTGACACATTTTGCAGAAAAACAAACAGTCTGCTTTATTAAAGGACTGTCTGAGCTCTGTAAAAAAATGTATAACAATTACAATTACATTTCATACATAAAACCAAAATCAATCAATTGTTCATTCAGATGTAATGTCACAAAAAAACTTTATTTTACCTATAGTAATAAACTCCAAAAGCTGTTACTACCAGATCCATGTTAGTACTTCAAAAATTGTGGTACTTCAAAAATGTGGAACTTTGGTATTTTAAACTAAACATTTTTAAGCATGTAATTATTAAAGATTGTTGGCATTTTGAATTATAATTGTGATGCAATTGATGTTAGGGTAAACTCCTTTAAAGTCCCAACATATATTTTAAACCTAATGTTGTGTAAAATGTTTGATACATGGGATGTGGCATTAACAAAATGATATGTTTTGAGTAAGTTCCATTGAAACAATTAGTAATGATTACTACATTAACATAAAATGAAAGGCTGAACCCAAAATTTTATTTCATACACTTCTGGGTGTGTTGGATGCCTAGGGCCCAGCTAAGTGAAGTGGTTTAATTGGCCAGTCCCTAAGTCTCTAGTGTATCCTGTAATAATACTGAGGGTGGCAGTTTTAACCACACAATGCAGAAGAGCAATGGGGGAAATGTCGGCTGCTTAAGATTCTTCACCATGGTTTAGGTGTTCAATAGTGTGAAGATCTAGAATCTATTTTTAGACACGCATCCCTGGCAGTTTGACACTGGTGAGCTTGCATTAAAAGTCACTGTTCCCCTAAAAAAATAAATCTTTCTATTAAATATTCAGAGATCTGGATTAGCAACTGGAAGACACTCTTCTGCACTTATGCAGTCTATAGGCACTCAATGATAACATAAAATATTCCAATTTTTTAGTATTGCTCTTTTTATAATGCAGGAGAACACATGAAAGCTCATTTTTTTGCAAACACGAAGTAATAACACTTTTATCTAAGTGAAAGAAGGAAAAAGTATAAATTAAAAAGTGCCAAGATGTGGGAGCACACGTATAATGTCCCTGCTCATTTCTAAGAGATAGCTGCTAGACTGTCTGGTTATTACTGAATTTTGGTGATATGTCAAAGTTGCCTGTGTTGGGGCTACACTGAGGTATATGTTCATTTTTATCTAGGATACTGATCAAATTCACTGATAATATAAATGTTGGCTGGTTTGTTTACAACTGTTTTGTTAGGCTATTGCAGCTGCAGATATGATTGGTAAGTACTAGTTCCATGAAAGGTTTTCAGTTTCACTGACTTGCAAATGAGCATGGCAAATAGTTTTACCCATGACAGTCTAAACATAATGTTTCTCTTTGAGGCAGAGTCCCTTTAATAACTGGTAAGATGTGGTGTGTCATAAAAAATACTGAGATAATAATAAACAAGCTGCTACTATCTTAGAAATTGCTGATGTTTCAATTCTCTCTCCTTTTATATGGCCATTATTGTTTGTAATTGTGTCTGTTTGCTGAGAAGAATTGCAGTGCAACTTCTAAAGAGACACTAAGTGCATATTTTTTTACCTCTGGGAATGCCTAATATATTTAAATATTTAGCTTTGCCCTTATTAGGCTTTCTGTTTGTACTGCTTTTGTCAAAAAACATTGTTTGAATTGATTCAAAATACTGTAGCTTCATTCATTCCAGTATAGCAGGGAAAGAGTAAGACTGTGTTCCAATGTCCAGTAACCCATCAAATCTATTTTTCCCCAAAATCAACTCTGTAACCATAGTGTTTTTATTGTTAAGTGTTTTTGGATTTTATTTTTGTATTTCTTCTTTGCAAGAAATTCTTTACTACAAGAAATATGTAGCCTGCTGTTCCTAACCTAAGAACACTGTTTCTAAATTTATTAGGCTCTTAGTCACCTATCCATGTCAAGCAGGATAGAAAGTCAGATGCAAGGCAAAACATCTGATCTGCATTCTGGCTCCTGGATAGTGAATCATAAATTATTGAATCCATTGGATTAATATAATTGCACAATACCTAACATTTTAATGGTAAGCAATAGCAGCCTGCTTATTCTCGGGAAAGCTGATTCACCAAGCAAAATCGGAAGCTTGCTCGTGCATTCATATTCGAGATTCAAAATCGGAGACCTTCGATTGATTTATCAACCAAATTTCAGGCACTGGGGCATTCGCGTGGAAGTTATCAACCGAAATGATCTCACTGCTGGAGACGTGCATCCC
>NC_092867.1:45944357-45974594 GCF_032062135.1 Pyxicephalus adspersus
TATTTATTTATATAAAATACTTTTAGCATTAAAACCTCCTCAACTTTATTTTTTTATTTAATCGAATATCTGTTTACTGGTATACAAATCTAAAGGATCATATCAATAAATGATTATGGATTGTGCATTTGCAAAAAAAAAAACCAGCCAATTTTGACAGACTGCGCAAGTGCTAACTGCAAGCGAATTTCTATCACCTGTGCGCTTAAATTTGAGCATATAAGGGTGTTGTCTTACTTGTTTTTTTCTTTTTTTCTTGGAGGGTCTGTGGTTTTCTGTGTTATCCTTATTAATCTATGTTGCTGCATTGCTTCCCTTTAGCACAATAGCTGTTTTTTTTTAAACTTTAAATGTTTCAGTGTCTATTTTGCAATTTTGAAGTCAATGTTAATGGTATGGTATTGTGTTTGTGACCATATTGTTTGATTGCAAAATTCTGCCTTTATTACCACTGAAAGTTTGTCCTGCATACATTTATTCTAATCCAGTTTTCCACCCTTGATTGGTCAAAATTGCATATTGGTTTGGTAAGTATTTTTTGAATGCAATATTTGTATGCCCTTTTAGCAAATGTTTCTTTTGAATAAAGTTGTTTGTAAAATGTTGCCTTGTTTTTTGGGGGTTTGTTGTTATGTGATCTCCTTTGCTATCTCCCACAACATACAGTTTAAAAAGTCAATTGTGTTTGTTTTAAGCTGCTCCTTTCTCTGAATTGTTTGAAAGGCTAAAAACAGCACAATTCTCTTGTTAAAACTCAGTTGTTTGATGCGCATAGTTGTGTGCCCAACTTCAGTAGTATGTAGCCCATAGTTGTGCGCCAAGGCGGACCCGCTATGTGCGCGTGAACTGTGTTTATCAGTTGAAATATGCGCCGCATTTTTGCACATTCCTCATTAAGGTGAGTTTGTATTTTTTTTGTGTATATTGCTTGTTTTGCTTCATGTGCACTCACTCATGTATGTATAGACATGAGTGCAGATGAAGCAAAACATGTATGCATTTAGATGTGTGTACATATACATAGAAAAGAGAAATTATAGGAAGAAATAAGCGAAGAGGGCTTTTAAGACCATATTGCTTCACATGCTTCAAATTGAAAAGATTCAAGCAACATTCATGGATGATATGACTTCTGGTTAAAGGAGGAATCCACCTTTATGTGCTTCCACTACCAACCTGAGGTGAGTAAATCATTATATATATAGTGGGCAAAGGTCTAAAATGGCATTCAAACCTGCGGACACATCCTGAAGGGATAGAAATGCAAGAAAATGTTTGGCAGAAAGTGGATTTGGCCCTGAAAATTTGATATACTAGTACTATTTGTTTTGTGTAAACACCTAAATAATGCATACAGTCCAGTATTTAATGAGAATTATGTTAGGCAACAACACAACATCTGTTCATTTCCAAGAGTGCCTGACCCTGCTTGTGAGCTTGGCAATCAATGTGGTTTGATGTAGTGCTTGGCAACCTGGACCTCCTTCCATTACCATCAGGTGTGTTAGAATGAGTATGCAACTCAGCTGGACAACTAATTGACAACCAGTTTGGAAAGCAAGTGGAAGTGTGTTTGTCTACAATAGTGCTAAGATCAGGCAGCACAGCACAATGACAACAAACCTAAAGCACTACTACAAATGAACAGAGGAGTTGTGTGGCAGCAAATCAACATGAGTGCAAATGTCAGACTATTAAAAAAAACAAAGAAATAAAAACCATGACAATTTATTCAGAAAAGGACTATTTACATAATATATTCAAATACCAATATGTGACAATGGAACAAAGGCAACGAGGGGGGTCAAGTAGCAGTTTAGAGTGGATACCATGCAGACATTTGTACTCAATACTTGTGGAAAAAATTACAAAACATAGCTGAAGAATTGCTAAACAACAGAAACTGGCATTAAAAACCAGGCACAAAAACAATGCAGCAACAGATGAAACTAACATTAATTAGGATTACAAGAAATCACATCGATGCATACCGTCCAAACTTACTTAATTATCCCCCCCCCCCCCCCACCACCACAAAACAGTAAAATAGTACTAACGAAAATGCATATGTATTTGTATATGTAATGTATTTTGACCTACACACACAGGTGAAATCACTAAATGTTCCTTAATACATGTATTATAACATGTTTGCATATAATCCTTTACTAAAATATTTGATTTCTCTAAAGCCAAACTAGAATGACATTTTAATCAGGTCACAAATGTTTGTTCACATATTTTTTTACAGTCATACTATTGTGTGATGACATATTTGAAAGTGCCACTTAGTATATATCCAGCTTCACAGAAATTAGTTTGCAGTGATGCAACCAAAAGAAAAACAACAAGTGCAACAAATGTAACTATAAATGAAGCAAGTTTGTGAATGAGTAGAATGTAACATAAAAAAGTAGCATTTACACAAAAAAACGAAGCATTAAAGATTCAAACTGACCTGTAAAATGAACTGCAGATACGCACAGAACAGGTCACAGGTGTGTGCTAATCACTTGTTATCACCTTTACATTGAGTTTAACATATCCTCCTGAATCGCGCAGCTGAAAATTAATCTCCTTATTTGGCTTTATTCACTAGAACTTGGCCCTGGCGTTAATAGAGCTTGCCAACCTGTGCGTGCATACGCACATTTTATTGATAAATCAGGCCCTAAGTGTGGAATTCTGTTGGCGGAACCTGTTCCATTTCTCATGGTTAGGATTCTGTCACTGGAAACAATCTTTTGTGATTGTTTCCAGTGAAAAGAGAATGAAAGATCACTGTACACACAATGCTGTTCTGTCTGTGGAGAGGAGAGGGAGAAGACGAGCAATTTGCACCTCACTGAGCTGTCCTCTACAGGAAATTACAGTGGATGTCTCTACTCGTTTATTGATCTACCGCAATGGATTGGTAAATGATGTCAGGGGGATACTGTACACTGTGCTTGAGTGACAACAATCTATGATTTGTGTAAAGCTTTAGTGTAAAATACACTTAGCAAAAATGTGACATTACATAACTGTTAGGGGTTCTAGTCACCCAACAAAAGGGACACAGTAAGCAACTATGGTACACTGTGGCAATTAAATGATGCCTAGTTGGTCTTATTGGCTCCAAAGAGTGCAAAGAAATTATCCCTCACACAAATACACCACCACCAGCCTGAACCACTGATACAAGGCAGAATGGATTCTTGCTGTTGATGCTGTTCATGGGATATTTTTTTTCAGACATCTCTCTGGGAATTCTAGAAATGGTGTGCATAAAAATTGCAGCAGTTCAGCAGTTTATGAAATAATGAGGCAAACCTACCTGTCACCAACATCAATGCCACATTTAAAGTCACTTAACACCATTCTGATGCACAATTTCGACTTAGCAGGTCAACTTAACAATGTATTGATGCTTAAATGCCAATGCATGAGTTGCTATTATGTAATTGGCTGAATAGATATCTCCCTTAACAAGAAGTTGAATTGGTGTGCCTAATAAAGTAACTGGTGAGTGTATATAAATTTTTTACCACTTAACAGGAAAATATGCATAGGCCTGGCCCTTGTTAGCTACTCATCTGCATCTAGTTATTCTATACGCAGCCTAAAAGCGTAAAATAATTCTTTGGTAGATAACCGCATAATATCACAATTAATAAAAATGTGTGAGTTATGTAGGTAATTTGCAGTCAGGGGAAAGTAGAATATTTTATACCTTCAGGGAATTTGTTTAAACCTCCAAAAGTATACAGCTTTAATGATAAACAATCACATACGTGTGTTCTTTACCACGTATTGGATATCACAATATGAAAGGTAATGAAACATGCTCAAACATAAAAAGAAATCCTACAATAAAGTGAATGCCTGTTGTGTAACACTGAACCACACAATACTTTCCACACTAAAGCATCCCTTGAGCCTACCATATCTTACTATGTACCTAATTGTATTTTCCCTCATGCGCCATACCTAGCGTTTATGTCTCTACACCTACAGTACATCATATTTCTATGGATTGCATTGTTAAGAGCATGAACTGTGGAGTACAAAGAAAAATACTTTTCTTTACGGACAAAAAAATTTGACCTTTGAATTTGGAAATACAAACAGTATTTTTTATGATTTCCTCCACACATCACATACCACAGAAGCTATATCTTGTACTGACAGGTGCTAGCAACCTTTAAAGACCAAAAACAAAGTGGATAAGTGGATCTGGATACACAGTTAAGTACTAGAACATAAATTAATACTTTGCATGGCTTAACCCACTGGCCCTATAGATGCAAGATATGTGAGGCCATGTAGTAACAACATTCTGGCTTTTGAAAGTATACAGGGCTTAACGAGCACCAAGAGCTGACTCCATGGGACAAGATGGGACCAAATAGAAGATGAAGAAATAGTGAGAATCAAAAATAAATCATGATAGCTGGATTGTTAGTAGTCTCATAACTGTGGTTTTAATCACTTAGAAGACATCATTCTTGAAGTGAACCCTTTATGTTCTCTCAATCCATGCCAAAGCTTCCCCCAACCAGAATTGCAATGGCTGCAATGTCCCTTGTCCTTCTGTTATAGCCACTGTTATCTTCCCCTGGTCTTCTGAGTTTGAAGTCTTTATCCATCTTTTACATATCTCTGTTGACTTTACCCATTGTGAGCTTGCTGTAGGTGAATTGCTCTTAACAACAGGCTTTCAACAGTTCAATAAGGCATCACACTGTCCGTTTTAAAAAAAAACAGTTTAGACCCCCCTTTACTAACAGGTTGTTTGATGTAGCACAAAGAAAAAAACAACAAACCAAACAATAGCACTGCTGCGTCGTTAACTACATCTTTGGTACTTCTCTTTTTCTAACTAAAAGAGATAAAAAAAGTTTTTTTTGCATGAAGAAAATTTGACAACTTCCTGATAAGCAGTTGTCTGTGGAGATCCCTTTTCCTTCAAGATTTGTGAAGGAACTGAGCTCCCAGCAGTCTGTTCCTGATTTCCCAAAAAAAGAACCTGTGCTCTCCAGATCTAGGTAAAGATCTGGACATAGACCGGGTGCCCAAGGATTCCTCCCAACTGTTTCTTGGCTGGCTTTGAGACTCTTATCATAGACTTTTTATGAAAACCACCTATTAGCTGAACATCATCATTATTTTTCCTGGAACCCTAATTTGCAAAACGCCTCAGCCTGGGTGCTATATAAAGATTGTCCAGGTGTGACCCTGGGATACCCTGTCACACCATGCAATCACGTGCAAACAAATTATATTTATTTCCATACATGCAAATGCATTGTGAACACTGCACATTCAATTTCTAATCAAACGCGAAGAAAAATATACCAAATTTGTGCTATTCCTTTACAGAAATTAAAGAAAAGGGAATACTAGGCTGTTCAAGATAATAGCAGTGTGGATTTGAATTAGTGAGGTCATTCATTCTGTGAAAAAACAGGTGTCAATTCCATCCCTGTTTTGGTTTGTTCCGGACATTGTTCAGAAGAATAGCGTACTTACATTAAAATTAAAAAGTCTATTGGAGAGTGAAAAACATATAAAGAAGTGCAAAAAATAATACGCTGTTTGAGGAAAGGTCCAGTGCCATCGAGTGATCTGTGGCATTTAAGTAAAAGGTAAGTGTGCTTTTTTTTTTTTTTTTTTACTTTATTTCGACTTTAACAAGATAAGGACCTCAAACACACCAGTAAACAAGCAACATCTTGTTTCCAGACCAGCAAAATTGGTGTTATGGAGTGGCCAGCCCAATCGCCGGGCCTGAGCAAAACTAAGAAATGTGTGTATGGAAATAAAAGCTATTATAAAGTTTTTGAGCTATATTTACTTTTTAAAACTTCTGCTATTATTCTGAACACAACTGTAGATTATGTTAACATTTTCGGGAATTTTACTGCTCTAGTGGAAACCTTTGGCAATTTTTCACATCCTGATGTCCATGTCAACATTAAAGCTTATTTTATCTCACCATACCTGGACATACCATACTTTACCATAAATTGAGGAAGGAAGGGAAAGGAGGCTTTAACAGTAATAACAGTAATAACAGTAATAAAAACTTGACAGAGGCTCTAATTTGTCCTGTCCTAAAGATCACAAAAATGTTCAGTCTGGATTTAGGTTTAAATAATAATAAGGTTGTCTCCTAGTTGTCTTTTAGTTTTCTTTGAGCATGAATAATGAAACAAGGATAGCTTAAAATAGGAGTAACCATATTTTCGCTTGAAATAATACCTTTGAGAATTTGGCTGAAGGAGAAAATATGATGTATTTCGAGTGTGCACACATTTGGGTTGTTATTGTTGTGTTTATGCCTAATTAGTTTTGGATATGAGTTTTACAATTTTACAAGATCAAATTTTTTTTTTTAAATTTTTATTTCAATAAGGCATTTGTAGCTGTATCACTTCAGAGAGCTTGCAATTACGTTTCACTAATAATTTAACCTCATTGTTTTCAATGCACAAAATCAAAGAAACAGTAATCACAATGTAGCCTAAAACGTAACAAGAGAAAATGGCTAGCTCATCTACATATATAATTAGAAAGTATACAATAAAGCAAAATTTTAAAATGTGCAAATTTTGTTAACTCGTATATAATAAGTATTCTTTATGTAACTGTGCAGTAAAATTTGCCTCTCAGACGAAGATAAAGTCTCTTTTGTAATCATTATCAAGGATTACTTAATTTTAGTTAAACCGTCTTTCAGGTTGTTTAGTGTAATCACAGCCTGCTCCATTAGTACTTGACTGGTCAGTATATTTTAATGTAATTTCCATTTAAACTATTGCATTTAAACTAAATACTGAAGTATCTACTGTTTGGCATTTTTATTTTGGCAAAAATATTAAAGTATAAGTAAAGGTATTGCTATATTAGTAAATGTTTTGTTTGCCATGGAATATGTATATCTAAATCTGTCTTTACAAGGTAGCTATCAGAGTCACAGTTTGCTCGTTGGCATAATTTAATGTCCTTTATACAGAATATAGGGTTTTTGGCCCTTAGACCTAGTAGGAGTTGAGTGATACTAACTGGTTACAGGTGCCCAACCTTTTTTCATCGGGGGCCGCTGTTGACATTGGGATAAAACTCATGGGCCACAATGCAAATAAACTAAAAAAATGAAAAAAAGAGTTTCCTACTGGCTCCCACATTTCCAGTTGCCAACATCCCTCTGTTCCAGAGAAATTGGGGTTCAGAGAAGGTAAGTACTCAGCTTTGTGAAAAAGGCAGCTCGCCAGCCGCTCAGTCCCTTGCACCGCAGCGTCTGCAGATACAGTGAGGGGTACTGAGCGTCTCCCTCGAGTCAGCTTTATGAACAGAGACACAGCTTTCTGGCTGCTGTTGGGATTATCTCACAGTACAAGCAGCTCCCTCTCCTGGCAGCACAATCTAATAGAGGAACATGGGAGATGCATGCGCCCCTTCTCCCTCAAGACAAAGAACAGAGAGGGAATGAGGAGAGGGTCGGATCTGACAGCTCCGCGGGCCATAGGTTGGGCACCCCCTGGGTTACAGTATCATGTTGCAAATCACTACCTCATTTGAAATTAAAAATATTTAGGACATATTTTGTATATAATGTAGTAGCCAGGAAAATATTGTAATTATGTATGTTGCGTGTCTAGGAGAAACACTTTATAGAGCATATCCTACCACATTCTACTCTTTTTCCTTTCACTTCTCAAAAGTTTTAAAAAAAAGTCTAATGCAACTGCTACTTCTGATGCTGCTACTGCTTATCCCACTGTTGCCCTATAGGTGACTGTTGTCATCAATGTTTTGTGCTACATATGCACAGGAAGGGCCATCTTTGCTTCTCCCACAGAGTCTTCTTCCTCCTCCTTCACCTTCTGCTTCTTCTTATTGTAGTTGTCTGTCCTCCATTGGAGAATGTTTGTCAAGGAAACAGAAGTATGCTCCTAGCAATCCTATGCCATTCAAACTAAAGCACATAATATATTTACTTAACTTCAAATTTTTAATGTGTAAACAGGTCCATGTGACGGCAGATATCCAGGACAGTGTGATCAGGAACAGTATATGTCCTTCATAACTCAGTGAATGTTGTGTCCAGTAGGTTGAGCAGGAAACTAACTATAGGCACAAAATGTTTTTTGTTTGGCAGTTTTTTTTCATACATAATGATTGTTACTATGACTAACTGTGCTTTGAAATAGGGGTAGTTGTGTTTTTACACATGTGACATTACATTGTAAAAAAAGACATGTGGAAAAACCATATGGCAATAAGGAGTTGTAAGATACATTTTTATTGTACATTATGCCATACTTGCACTTTAACTTCCCATATGTGAACTGTATATTTTCGGGTATTATCTAATACCAAGTGCCTAAATTTCCGCTTCAATGTAGGCATATACAGATAGTATATATTCCCTGACAGTTGTATTTCATTTCATTTGTAATAGTTCAGTCTGTAACTTCTGAATAATCTTTGGACTTTTTGGAAATAATTTCTTGTAACTATTGTGACCTGGCAAGTATCAATAATATTTTTAGGGGAAGAAGAGCATCATGTCTGTCATTAGGAATAAATTGCTTGTGTTTCAAGAAAACCCAGGCAGCTACATGGTCATTCACATCTCCATCTCTCCCTGCAGTTTATTGATGTGGATGTGGGAGGCGTGCTACAATTAAAGGGAGACTTACAGTGGTCTTGGATGCTTTACTAGCAAATGTACAGAAAGTGAAAAGCTTGTCTACCAGAGTAATGTCTGAGTTACAGCTTTTATCTCAAGTAGGTTACTCCACAACAAGAGCATCATGACAGAGATAATTGCTTATTATTCAGCTTTCCCAGCTGCCAGATCATACCGCCTCTGCTTCCAGTTTCTAATCCACTATCATGTGTAACATATACTGAGCTGAGGTATTTACAGAATGAGCTCTGAAGCCTGTATATAGAGCAAATGCTAGTTGATGCTTGTCATTTGGGGCTCAGAAGAACCATTTATATTTATTCTATACAGTCAGCTAAGACAGTATAAAATAATTTATATCGCTTGCATTTTGGTTTGGTCCAGTTTCTTTAAATATATGGAAATTAAATGTTTTTGTTTTTCCATTAACAAGTGACTTAAAATGTAACCAAAGTCTCACTTTGCGAATTTGTGATCCTGGCAGGCGGTTATTGCAGAAAGGGACAGGCAATGTTGCATCATAGTAACATGTTAATAACTATTCTTACCTGCCTGCTCACCCTCCAGCTGTCAAATTTCCACCTATTATTAAGGTGGGGGGATTACAGCCACTGTCATTTCTTCAATCTTTGCATACCTGACTGCCCAGAATTGCCAATTTGGTTGCAGATTCCTTGAAGCCATTAACCCCCTAGCGTTCTAATTCCCTCCCTATTTCCAAGCAAAAAGCGTTACATTTTTTGCATGGAAATTTATTTTAGATTGTAGGCTATAATTCTTTAATTCTTAAGCATAATTCACCAAAATATGTCCAAAATGTAATAAATTTAATAATAAACTTTAAATAAAAAAACACAAGTTTCTGTAAAAAAAAAAAAATAGTGAAACATGTAATATAACTTTACAGTAGCATGTATATTATAATAATATATTATTTATATATATATTATATGAAGATTTATTTGTATTAAACTCAATACAGCTATTTTGTTTTGAATCCAATACAAAATTATTTGAATTTTCCGCCAATCCTCCCACCTGCACCGACACATGCACCGACATCACCGGGCAACCCCAGAGAACGTCTCTGCAGTTCGCGGCTAAGATCAAAGATGAAGGACGTGTCCCCAGGGCCTGTGGGGACCAGCAGGATGCCAGGGGACACCAACGGAGCAAGGTAAGTATTTTTTTTTGTAAATTCAAAGCAACCCGGAGTGTGACCAGGGATTACCAATTTTAGCAAGTAGAATCCACCCCGAGTCACACTCGGGATTACCGCTAGGGGGGGGCTAAAAATGTAATGTTAATAATGTTTTCAGATTCCTGTCCTAATTGCATTTATTAAATAATGTACCTGTTCCGACTTATATACAAATTCAACTTAAGAACAAACCTACAGTCCCTATCTTGTATGTAACCTGGGGACTACCTGTACATATATTGTACATTGAAAATTACAAATTATAGCACACAGGACTACCTTGTAAACATGCTGATGATCCAGCAGTTTATGTCCATATTGCAAAGACCTAAGGAACCCTCTTAATATCTCTCCTTTTGCACACAAGTGTATGCTCACAACTGCAGACATATCCATGTGAGCACTGGAAACCACAGATGAGAGAGGGCAAACAAGTAAAGAAGCAGATAAAATAGTTTTGAAAACAAAACAAACATTTGTCATTGACCAGGGAGAAAATGGTAACCTCAAATAGCTCAGACAACTATCCATTGCCAGTGGTGAGCTTGTGTATTCATGTGTGGAGAGTGCTCTGACCTGCTTATTCCAGGAAATAGACAATAAACTGGATGGCAGCAGAAAAACTTGCAGTATCTTCATGGATCTCAGATAGGCTTCGCATTTGGGTAGAAGGGTTGCTATGGTGACTATAGTGTCACTGTCAGGCTGCTAGGTTCTCTGACATCCCTGTGTCTGATGATTATTCACCTATACGTATAGGGTTTTTCTTTTTATTGCTAAACAAGTTTATGTATATGTCTATATATATATATATATATATATATATATATATATGTGCACTTCAAATTATTTTGCAAAGATCCTGTCAGAGATAGAAAGCAAATACAGCTATAATTTGTTATTGCAATTTTTCTGAAAGTTAAATTAAATTGTAGTTGAAGCTGACAAAATAAAAAGAAGCTACACTGAAATGTCTGCTTTTTCATTAGATTGTACAACCTAATGTTACATCACAGAACATTTGTCAGGTGTCAATCTAAAAAATTATTTGAAACACAGCATTTTACCAGTGGAGTCACATTCATCTTCTATAATTAGGCAAACTCAAAACCCTACATTTTCATCATGTGTTGTTTGCTCTTTGTACTTGGATATTACTACAAGCAGATTTTCATACACCAAAGAAACTTCAAAAAACGGATAACACTTCTCTCACATTTTTATATCTACCAACAAGAGATTTGTTTTAAAGGGATGTGTCAGTTACTGCAGTGGAAAGCCCTCTGGGAAGGGACACTCGACTCCAAAGCATTAGCAATCTCATCAGAAAACAGATTATAACTTTAGCCTCCGAATGAAACCATTCCTTTCAAGTGCGGATGCCCTGCAGCTCAATGAATAGTGGAATCTAGCTTTGAATGGGCTGAGTGCTATCAACACATCTGTGAGCTGCATAAGACAGTTGTGACTTAATAATCAAAGGCTCTGCAAGACTATTAAATACAGAGGTAGTATGCTTGGGCAAATCCAGCTATTCTTACAGAAATGTCTTTCAGTTCATCCAATAGGACAGCTATGATTTTTACTTTAGCTTCCCTGTAGTGATGGGGGATGTGAAGGATATCTTTATTTACCAACCCGTACCCTACTTTTTACTGAACTGAACTTATTTTTACAAAGATGACTTAACCAAGTTAGACCCTGATTTCTTCTTCTGATGAATGACATATTCATTTTTTAAAGTGTTTTCCTATCTACCCTCACTGTAACGGCCGTAGATAAGTAAAATAAATATGCATCACACTAAGGATCACTGACATTAAAATAAATGCTGTTTATAAGGCCATCATCCTCTCACTCACACTGCTTTCTGTGGTAATGGGTAATTGTAGGAAATATTCTGGGTAACTTGTAGTATTTGGACTTTACCAATTTCTAGAATACCTCAACTGAAGGGAGGACAGGCCAATTTTTTTGCACACAGTTAACAGAATGGGGCTGTGAAAAATATATATTCTGCAGGAATGTATGCAGAATCAGAAATAATAAATTTACAGTTTGGTGGAGAGAAAGACATTTTGGAAAAGTGAATGTATAGCACAGTACAGTACAGAATGAGGTGTTGAGAAGAAAGAAAAAGGAAACCTACAGATCATTGGTGGTAAGGCAGTATAGGATAGAAAACATAAAGCACAGTGCACAAATGTGGAACAGAACACAAATGTGCTGAAAAGAAAATGTAGTTAAAAATGCACAGAATCATTTTTTGAATAGTAAATGTAGAGTGCAACATACAGAATTGGGCAATGATGAATGGGCAGCATAAAATACAGTAAAAGGTGGATTTAATAAAAGGAACATACAGGTCATTATGACCCACAGAATATGACGGGGGCCCTGATTCATCAAGGTAAATCTGGAGCTCGCTCATGCACGCGTATTCGTGATCCAGAATCAGACCCCTCAAACCTATTTATCAACCAATTTTTAGCCATCGAGAATTTGCTGACATATTCTCCCAGAATCTATCAACTGAAATGATTGTACGCATGGAGGCGCGCATCTCTGGCAGCTAGATATATAAACATATATGTAATATATTAAAATAATATAAAAAAAGTTTAAAAGTTACACTCAACACACATATTTAATAAATTACTTTAACATTAAAGCCTTCTCCTCTACTTTGTTTTAATTTATTTTTATTAGATATCTGTTCACTGTAAAAAAGCAGTCAAATTTCACGGACTGTGCACGTCCCAATTACAAGTGAATTTGTAGCAGCTGTGCGCATAAACATGTGCACGTGTTGTCTGACTTGCTTTTTCCTTTGTCTGTTTTTTTTTGTCTTGGGGGGAGGAAGTTGTTTGGTGTTTTATCTTAATCGATGTTGCTATATTTCATACTTTGCTTACCATTTAGCACAATAGCTGATTTGGTTTTTTTAAACCTTGAATGTTTCAATGTCCATTTTGCAATTTAGAAGTCAATTTCAATGCTGGTTCATTGCAATAATATGTCTTTATTACCACCTTTAAATGTTTGTTCTGCATAAATATTTGCTAATCCAGTTTTCCACCCTTGATATGTTTAAATTGCATATTGGTTTGGTAAGTATTTTTTGAATTCAACATTTTTTGGGCCATTTTTTAACTATTTTGGCCTTATATGGAAGTGTGGGTTTACATGTGTTTGGTGTGTTTTTTTTTCTTTTGTCAAATAAATTTAGTAGTGTCTGTGTGGTCTCTATATTTTAATGTGACCTTGAGTCATCCAACAGACCTACAGTTTAACAAATTAATTGTGATTTTTTTATGCAGTTCTTTCTATAAATTGTTGAAAGGCTAAAAACTCAGGTGTTTGATGCACATTGTAGCCCACTTTTGCAGAGAAGGATGCTCATTGGGTAAGTTTTTCTTTTTAGGTGTATATTGTTTGTTTTGCTTCATGTATGTACATACATGCATATATGTATGTATGCATTTGTCCTGGATCTGCCACAACTGTGGGCAAGTGGACCCTCAGCTTTGCGGAGGTATAAGCTGAGATGCAGGGTCTAAGGAACCGCCCAGTGTTCACCAGAGCACCCCACAAGGAGTGATTGACTTTGCTGTGGACGGTGCCAAGGTTGCGGCCCTCAGACACACCCCTGCAGCAGCTGACTGCAGATAGAACCAAAGCGTAGAACCAAATCGCTAGACAATCTCGAAAACCACAACAGGACCAGGGCAGGCGGTGAACAATCAAAGTCAGAACAAGCCAGAATCAAGGAATCAGCATTTGAAAATAGACACAAGCTGGAGCCTCAGGTAAACACACCTATTGCAAAGGCAAGGAGTATCAGTCTGAACTCAGCTTATATAGTAAGGCTAACAGGCAGGCTGGGCGATGACTGGATGAGCAGGTGCAGTTAAATCAGCTGGAAAGGTTGGGCAATGCCTCTAACACGAGAGCCTAGACAGCAGCTAGAAGGAAGGTAAGGGAACCAACTGCTGCTGATCTGACATATGTCTGGTGAACATCAAGTACCAGATCAGCTGTGCTGCTGATCTGTGACAGTACCCTCTTTCTTAGGGCCCCCTCCTCGGAAGGGATCCCCCCCCCCTTTTTCTTGGGAAACCACCTAGGAAAGTCCTTCACCAGCAGAGGGGCATGAAGACCTGTGTGAGATACCCAAGATCGTTCTTCTGGACCATAGCCTCTCCAATGGACCAGATATTGCAGCTTGAGCTTGATATTCTGCAGCTTCTCAGAATCCACCTGGACGGGAGGAGGGGATTTGTGAGAATAATGGTTGAGAATGAGCGGCTTCAGGAGAGACACATGAAAATAGTTGGAAATCCGAAGACTGGAGGGCAGCCGCAACTTATAGGTCACCCGATTAATCTGCGATAGGACAGAGAACGGTCCAAAAAACGGGGAGCAAGTTTGGGAGATGGGACCCGCAGACGTATATATGCTTAGTAGACAATCAGACCTTATCTCCTGGTGCAAATCCAGGGGCAGGCCTCCTCTTGTTACCTGCCCACTTCTTATAGTGAAGAGAGGATTTATACAATGCCCTCTGAGCATCTTCCCAGATTTTGTGGAAGCTGGCTCTGACTGCGGCAGCCGGAACCTCTTAACCAGAAAGAATGGGAGGAGGTATTCTGGGGTGACTCCCATAGGTCAGGAAGAAAGGGCTGAAACCAGTAGATTCACAGACACTAATTTGAGCAAACTCAGCCCAAGGAAGTAATTCACTCCAACTGTCCTGCCTGGCTGATACATAGAGACAGGGAAATTGTTCCAGGCACTGATTGACTCTTTCAGTCTGACCATTGGGGCTGTGGATGGTAAGCAGAAGAGAAGTCCAGCTGAATCTCTAACAGATGACATGGGGCCCTTCAAATACGAGATGTGAACTGAACTCCTCGATCCGAGACTATGCTGGAGGGAAGACCATGGAGGCAGAACACCTACTGGAGAAAGATTGTAGCCAAAGCTGGAGCTGAGGGAAGCCCTTTCAATGAAAAAAAAAATAAGCCATCTTAAAAAAATGACCCATCACAACCCAAATAACTGTGCAACCATTAGATGAAGGTAGGTCTGTGATAAAGTCCATGGAAATATGGGTCCAAGGACACTTAGGTACAGACAGTGGAAGAAGTGGACCAGATGGTAATCTTCTTGGACCTTTATTTTCAGCACATTTGGAGCAGGCGGCAATGAAGTCTTTAGCATTTTGACGTAAGGTTGGCCACCAATATAGGTGTGAGATGAAGTCAAAGGTTTTTCGCAGCCCTTGGTGACCGGCAACCTTAAAATTATGCCCCCATGCAAAGATACAGGGACGTAGAGACCTTTTTACAAATTGTTTCTCAGGAGGAATGTCTTTCAAGCATACAGGGGCAATCGAGAGAATTCTGGAAGGATCAATGATATGTGAAGGTTCCGGTTCAGTATCCCCAGAATCAAAGGAGAGAGACAAGGCATCTGCCTTAATATTCTTGGTCCCAGGGTGAAAGGTAAGTGTGAAGTCAAATCTAGAGAAGAATAGGGCCCAGTGAGCCTGCTGTGGATTAAGTCTTTGGGCAGTTTGGAGGTACAGGAGGTTCTTGTGATCGCTGTAAATCGTAACAGGGAAGAGAGCTCCCTCAAGAATATGACGCCATTCCTCCAATGCAAGCTTCACAGCCAGTAGCTCTCGATCCCTTATACTGTAATTCCTTTCAGCAGCAAAAACTTCCTCGAGAAGAAGCCACAGGAACACAACTTGCCAGAGGTGCCTTGCTGGGAGAGAGCAGCTCCTACCCCCACAGCAGAGGCATCCACCTCAAGAAAGAATGGCTTACTTGGGTCAGGGTGCATTAGGACAGGAGCTGATGTGAGGGCCTGCTTCAAGACCTCAAAGGCCTGAAGAGCCTCCTTAGGCCACACCTTGCAGTTGGCCCCCCTTCTTGGGGAGGGCTGTGATGGGAGCCACAATGGAAGAATAATTCTTAATAAACTGCCGATAATAATTTTTAATACCTTTTCCAGGGTCCATACGTAATCCCTGATTGGAGACAATATAGCCCAGAAAAGGCACTTCAGGGAGTTCAAAGAGACATTTATCCAATTGGCATAAAGACCATTCTCTCTAAGGCGTAGAAGTACAGTCCTTACATGTCTCCAGTGCGTCAGAAGATCCCTGGAAAAGATTATTATGTCATCCAGGTATACTACAACCATGTAGAGGAGGTCATGGAAAATGTCATTAACAAAGTTCTGAAATACTGCAGGGGCATTACAGAGCCTGAATGGCATGACCAGGTACTCATAATAATCATCCTGAGTGTTAAAAGCGATCTTACACTAATCCCCTTCTTTGATTTAGATGAGGTTGTAGGCTCCACACAGATCTAGCTTAGTAAAAACAGTGGCACCCTGGAATGCGTTCAAAAAATTCTAAAACTAGAGGCAAAGGATATCGATTTTTAACTGTTATTTTGTTCAGGCCCCTGTAATCTTTACAGGGACACAGGTACTCATCCTTCTTATCGACAAAGAAGAAAACAAGCGCCAGCAGGTGAGGTGGAGTTGCGAATGAAACTCCTTTTGAGGTTCTCCTTAATATATTCAGACATGGCCTGAGTTTCAGGTCTAGACAGGGGATAGACACAGCCATGAGGAGGCGTAGTCCCAGGTAAGGGAGATGAGATGGCGGGGTCTCGGCCTTTCGTTTGGAGAAAACGTCTATAAAATCTTTGTAGGATTTAGGAAGGCCAGGCAAAGGTGCAGTTTCAGTCAGGCAAACAGAACATGCTGGTTCAATCCTCTAAATACAGTGGTGAAAACAGCTGGAACTCCAGAACAAAATGTCTTCAGAAACCCAGTCGATCACTGTAGAGTGTAGGCAAAGCCATGGCATGCCTGGAAGGAGTTGGTTCACAAGCTTGGGCATTACCAGGATTTCCAAAGTTTCAAAATGGAGGGCACCTACCCATAAGGATAGTTGCCTGGTCTTAAATGGGCTCAGGAATTACCATACGATTGACCACTGAAAAATGAATGGGTTTTTCCAGCAGAATCAGGTTCTTGGAAACTATGCTCTGATCCATTAAGTTGGCTGCGGCACCAAAATCCAGATAGGCCACAGCCTAAATAGTCTGGTTAGGAAAGAAGAGCTGTACTGTGAATGTAACCTTTTTAGAGAGAGTGCTGAATGAAAGACCTAGGGAATCCTCCCCACCATTTTCTAGGCCATTTCTAGGCTTTTGGGTGTTTAAGAGGACAGTTATTTCTGTATATGTCCATTACCTCCACAACACAAACATAAACTTTGTGCTTGACGGTGTGAATGCTAGGAGGCTGGCAGTTTAGTAGCTTTTGGTGGGTTACCACCAGGGATAGAAGCTTGTGGAAACTGCTCTGCACGTTCCTGGCGACGTTCCCAGAGGCATCGGTCAATTTTGATTGCCAGCTGCATGGCAGTATCCAGATTCTCAGGTGGAGGATAGTGCAAAATCTTTAATCTTTTCAGACAGTCCTAGCCGGCAATGAGAACAGAGAGCAGGGTCGTTCCACTGCAAATAGGCAGACCACCGGTGAAACTCAGCGCAATACTCCTCCGCGGTTCTGTGTCCCTGGCGCAGGGAACGGCAAGCAGATTCTGCGGATGCTGACCAATCTGGATCATCATATAGCAGACCCAGTGCCTGGAAAAAGGAATCCACAGAAAGGGCAGGGCAACCAGGTAGCAAACTGAAAGCCCAGGATTGAGGATCACCTTGCAGTAAGGATATTACAAGGCCAACTCACTGTTCCTCGGAGCCAGAGGAGTGTGGGCAAAGGCAAAAATAAAGTATGCAAGCATTCTTGAAGTTAGAAAACTTTTTCTGGTCACTGGAAAAACAATCTGGCAAATTCATCTTTGGCTCGGATGCAGGTTAGATGGTAGCAGGAGCAACAGCAGCAGCTGGGGAAGGAACAGCTGCAGCACTCCCCTGCAGGGAGGTCTGGAGTTGCTGCATGTGAGATGATAAGTCCTACAGCACCTGCACAACTTGATCAGTCTGGGCCTCCTGATGTTCAATTCAGTGGGATCCATGGTCCTTGCAAACTGTCATAGATTTGCCACAACTGTGGGGAAGTGGACCCTCTTTGCAATCTGCACGTTTGGCGGAGGGTTGAGCTGAGGCGCGGAGTCTAAGGAACTGCCTGGCTTTCACCAAAGCACCCCGCAAGGAGTGATGGACTTTTCTGCGGACGACACCCAGGTTGCGGCCCTCAGACACACCTGTGCAGACAGCAGCTGACTGCAGATAGAACCAAAGTGTAGAACCAAATTGCTAGACAACCTTGAAAACCAGAACAGGATCATGTCAGGGGAGGCAGCAAACAATCAAAGAAAGAACAAGGAAATAGACACAAGGTGGAGCCTCAGGTAAACACTCTTATTGTAAAGGCAGGAGTGTCAGTCTGAACACACAGCTTATATAGTGAGGCTAACAGGCAGGTTGGGCGGGGACTAAATGAACAGGCGCAGACAAATCAGCTGGAAAGGTTCGGAAATGCCTGTAACTCCAGAGCCTGGACAGAGCAGCTAGAAGCAAGGTAAGGGACCCAACTGCTGCTGATCTGACATATGTCTGGTGAATAACAAGTACCAGATCAGCTGTGCTGCTGATCTGTGACAGCATTTGTATGTGTCTACATATACAAATAAAAGAGAAATTATAGGAAAATAATTAATAAAAAAATATAAAAAATATAGAAAATAGGCAAAGAGGTTTTTTTTTTTTGGCATATTGTTTAACATGCTTTAAATTGAAAAAAATGCCTATTTCTTCCTATGATTTCTAAAGTCATGGGCTTGGCCCAAAGCAACATTCATGGATGATATTGCTTCTGGTAAAGGAGGAATCCACCTTTTTGTGCTTCCACTACCAAGCTTAGGTGAGTAAGTAAATATATAGTGGGCCAAAGTCTAAAATGGGATTCAAACTTGCATAAACACCCTGAAAGGCTGTAAAAGCAAGAACATTTTTTGCAACAAAGTGTATTTGTTCCTGGAGGTTTGATATACTAGTACTATTTGAATTGTGTGAACACCTAAATAATGCATACAATCCAGTATTTAATGAGCAAAATTAAGTTGAGCAACAACAGAGCATCGGTTCAAGAGTGCTTGACCCTGCTTGTGAGCTTGGTATTGTGGTTTTATGTTGTGCTTGGCAACCTGGACCATCACCATCAGGTGTGTTAGAATGGGTATGCAACTCAGCTGAACAATTGACAACCAGTTTGGCCAGAAAGTGTGCTTGTATACAATAGGGCTAAGATCAGGTAGAACAGCACAAAGAAAAAACCTATAACACTACTACAAATGAACAGAGAAGTTATGTAGAATAGTGGCAGCAAATCAGCTTATTGAGCAAATGTCAGACTATTAAAAACAACAAATAAAAGAAATAAAAACGATGTCAATCTATTCATAAAAGGAATATGTACATATTACATTCAAATGACAATATGACTTTGAGAATGGGATAAAGGCAAAGAGGGGGGGTCTAATAGCAGTTTGTAGTGGAAACCATGCATACATTTGTACTAACTGTGGATAAAATAACAAAACATTGCTGAAGAATTGCTAAACAAAAGAAACCATAATTAGAAACCAGGCACAACAACAATGCAGCAACAGATGAAGCTAACAATAATGAAGATTACAAAATGTGGCATCAATGCATACCATCCAATCAAACTTAATTAATTAACCCCCCCCCCAAACCAGTCCAGTTAAAATTGTAAAAATGAAAATGCATATGTATAGTTATTATCTATACAGTTTGTTATAAATTAGTTTGTAGTGTTGCAACCAAACAAAAAACAACAACTGCATAAAACAACTGCAACAAACCAAAGTATAAATGACATAACATAAAAAAGTAGCACTTTACAAAACAAAGATCAAGCACTCAAGATTCAAACTGACCTGTAATGGACTGTCAGTGCAAACAGAACAGGGGCCAGGCGTGCGCTAATTGATTGCTATGACATCACATTTGACAGAGCTTAACAATTCCTCCTGAATCGCGTAGCTGAAAATGAATTGCCTTAATTGGCGAATTCTCGACCCTACTGCTTATTTATCAATGCTGGAAGCTGGCAAGTAAGTGCACTAGCACTCAGCTCTGGCTCGCGGTAATATGCCCTGTCGAGCAAAGCGAATTCTGGCATGGCGAGCGTATGCGCATTCTGTTGAAAATTAGACCCAATGTGTAAAAGATAATGTACAGGAACAGTTTACTTTCAGCTCTAATTGTCATTCTGAGGTGTAAAAACAAGTATGAATCAATCATATGTTGGCACTATATAAATACTGGCTAATAATACTAATAATAAATGATAACACAAAAGTTGAGCCAGCCTAAATTAATATGGATTTAGATCCTTGCTGTAAGAAGTTTACAACAATATGATTTATTTTTACCATATACAGCCCTTCCTCCGAATAGGATAGGGCCAGATCATGCAATAATGCAGGAGTTGTATTTTTACAGATGACATTACTTTAAGAGGCAGGTAGGATAAAATAGAGTTTGGATGGCAGTTTTATTATATTTTATGTTATACCAATCTTGCTGTCCCTGAGCATTTTTATCATTTTAGAATTTTTTCTTATGTCTACACCTTTTAACTTTGATTTTGCATAGGATACCCTATTGTATTGTGCATCACTTTTCTGGACAGGTAAAGAATTGAATTGTTCAGTAAATTTTTCTAATTTACTTTCACATGTGTAATATTTATCCATATATTATCTGAAACTTCTGAAAGTTCAAATTTTAATTCAGAAGATCTTTTTTTTCTGGAAAAGAGGATGAATATAGACTATATGCAATCACAACAATATGCTTCATCAAATAACATTATAGTTTTGGAACAAAATCCTACTGAAAAATCTCATCTCATAGGCATATTTACACTACTAAAACCAACTGAACTCTAAAGCCCTCAAGTTTAAACAAATATATTTTACACTTCCCCAACAAAACTACTATTGTCCACTATTACAGTGACTACTTACAAAAAAAAATGATTATTAGGTTTTCCACTACTCCTTCATTCTTCTCACTGATTATATCTAATGGGTTTATTTCTCAACTTACTTTTTAAAATGTAAGTTTCGTTTACAGATCTACATACTTTTCATAGAATTTAAAAGTTCATAGTAAAATGTGGCCCACTATGATTCCAATTATTTGAAAATTTAAAAAGCCTCTTGTCCCAGTCCGATCCGAATATGGCTGCTCAAATTCAGATAGACCCGACCCGAAAAACATGTGAAATTCATGTGTATAAAATGTGTAATTTATTGAATGTGTGTGATTTATGTAACTAACTTTTATTTTTTTTACAGATTATCCCACAATGACGGGATGATTCCCACGGCTGCACAGCGTGGGAATCCTCCCTTCACTTTGGGATCCCCAGGCACTAGAGCTTAAATCAGGACAAGTTTCACTTTTCATTACTTCTATTGCTCTGTGATTGGCTGAGGAAAGGTAAACCCTGATGACAGCTCAAGCGTGTAACTAACTTTTTTTTTTTACAGGTTATTCCACAATGACAGGACGATTTCCTCGGTTGCACAGCGTGGGAATCCTCCTGTCACTGTGGGATCCCCAGGCACTAGAGGTTACATGAGGACAAGTTTCCCTATTTGCTTCCCTAGTGCTTTGTGATTGGCTGAGGAAAGGTAAACCCTGATGACAGCTCAAGCGTCATCAGGATTTTCCTTTACCCAGCCAATCACAGAGCACTAGAGGTTAATGAATGGGGAAACTTGTCCCCATTTTGCATCTAGTGCCCCGGGGATCTTCTCAATTATTTCGGCCACGGTCGCATTCTTTGAGAACAGTGTGCAATCCACAGCACTAGAGGTTAATTAACCTATAGAGCCGGGGATCTTTCAATGAATGCGGCTGCGGCCAGCATTCATTGAGAACAGTGTGCGAATTGCGGCACTAGAGGTTAATTATCCTCTAGTGCTGGGGATTTTTCAATGACTGCGGCCTCGGCCAGCATTCATTAGGAACAGTGTGCACTCAGTGGCACTAGAGGTTAAATGGGGACAAGTCTCCCTGTTCAAAACTTCCGATGGTTCCGCGGATTCCGAGGGTTACTCTCCCTGATTTTCCTCAGAAAATCAGGTAGCACTAACCCTATTTCTGGATAGAGTTTCTCTATCCAGGAGCACAGGACTAGGGATGAGCGAGTGAGAATATTAAGTTTGATCTAGCGGTGGATTGGGCCTTTCTTGCTTACCGAAAATGTAAGTGAGAATGGCCTTCTAATTCGCCCAAAGGTTGAGCTCTCGCTGAACAGGATGATTTCTACGGCTGCATCATGCAGCCCTGGAAATCCTCTGTGTTCCCTGGGCACTAGAGGTTAATTAACTTCTAGTGCCCTGGGGATTGCACACCCTTCTCAATGAATGCAGCCACAGCTACAATCATTGAGAAGATGCCCAGCACAGGAGAACCTCCTGACATTGTAATATAAGTATCTCTTACAAATGATACATTTGTATCTGTAACAAATGTTATAGCTGTAGCAGCTGTGGGTGCATTTATTGAGAAGAGTGTGCGATCCCCAGGGCACTAGAGGTTAGTAAACCTCTAGTCCCAGGGATCACACACTGTTCTCAATTGATGCGGCTACAGCTGCATTCATTGAGAAGACCCCCGGGTACTAGAGGTTTTTTAACCTCTAGTACCCGGGGATTGCAAACAGGAGGATTCCAAGGGAATTATCCCTACACAGGACTCCCTGTGTTCCTGGATAGAGAAACTCTATCCAAGAACACATACAACTAGTAAAGGGCTGCAAGAGCAATCAAGGGAGGGAGCTGTCAGCTCTGTTCCCCTAATTGCTCTTGCAATTCTTCACAGTCCCTAAAAATAACCCCAATTCTCCCCCTATTGACTTTAATGGTGTTAGAATTCGGCATTCGATCACTCGAACAATATGCCCCTATTCAGTTGAATAGCTGATGAATCGAATAGTGAGATATTCGACCAACACTATTCCTCAGTACCCTTTCCAAAAAAATTTTTACAGGAGGACTTTAGACCATCACCTGCATTTGTTTTCAGGTTTGTATAGAAACCAATATTAGCACCACCACTTATAGTATCTACCCTGTTATTTAGTTACCATTACTGTATCAGTCCGTCTATCTATTCATCTGTCTTTACTGTATATTTCTCTAAATCAGAATATGTATGTGAGGGGTCCATAAACCAATTATCATTTCTGCTGTTTTCTTCTCTATGTGCTGCTGATTCCACTGTGCTCCACTATGACAAAAAAAAATAAACATTCTGTTTATTTCTTCAGCTCCCGTACATTAGCAGTGGAGCTGCCTTTCAATTCAGGTTCCCCAAGCATTTGCACAATTTTTGATTCCATGCTTTGTTAGTAAAAGCAGTTACCTTCTTCCATCTCTGAAAACTAGGAGATATGTACAAGCTTTGCCCATCTAACATACGGTATTTGATTTGTTTTTATGATAGTGGTGGTAATGAGCTCAGCTCTGTCAGCTAATATTTGCGAGGCAAGGCTGCATTTTTTTTACCTCACACTGTAAAATATCATGTAACAGTCTTCCCAGGCATGTTTTTCTTTCACCTCCATCATGATAATATAAAATATATGCTTCTCAAAATGCATGAATACTGTGCAGTTCTCATGTTATACCATATTTTACAAAAGCTGTCTGTACAGTTTGCATGGCCACATACTATGGCATGTCAAGATAGCAGCAGATTGTTTATGAGCTCTGCTACAGCATGTATCAAGCCTGCTCTGTTTATGAACACTCCTGCAATGCATGGCTAGCAAGCAATATATCATTAATTTCACCACACTGAAAACGATATGGCAGACAAATTCTGACATCTATATGCAGTACACTGTAGAACATAATGTATTTTAGGTGTCCGCTGTCTCTGATAACTCATAACAAGGACAGTATTTGAAGACAAATTTTACTCAAAAAGAAATATTTTATTTTAAGATTAAGTATGTATGCAGGTGTTAAATTATTTTATAGTGTGAAAGGGAAAGGCAAAAAATGAGTTTAAATCTTGTGTTGTACAAGACAGGGACAACCAGAAACATTCCAAAGTGCAGCAGGTTTTTGTATAGCAAGTCAATAACATAAAACAAACAAATCTTTGCCTGCCCAAGCCACTAAGTTATTAAAGTTTGTTCCTGCACTGTGTAACCTGTATTTCCCCAAAAAAACTAGCAGCACATGTATCTTTTAGAAGTTTGTCAGCATTCAGCCTTTTTACCCAGTAGCAGTCTCACACAGAAAGTATGAGAGTGCATCAGCCTACAATTGGGGCCCCAAAAATATATATTGTTCTTGTTACATTAAATCAACAGTGTGGAATCACCATGACATCCAAGTTTACTACAATTATTGGAGACATAATTCTCACTATTGTCTTAACCGTCAAGGATGGATGATAACAACCACCATCACAAACACAAATTCCAAGAATATCGAAAACGGACACTGGCAGTACCAGTGTCTCCTCAAACTCAAATCAACCCAAATCAATAGTAAAATCAATAGAATAGAACTTTCTTCATCCACACTGAATCCTCTACTAAGCCTTCAGGATCAAGGACAAAAATCAAATTATAACCATACCTAAAAATGACCCCATATTGCAACCAGACAGGTTCTTTAATGCAGAAGGGACATCTTTTTATCAAAATAACCATTACAAACCAATTACTAAACATTACAAAACCTGCCTGATAGCAATTGTTTAAATACACTCACCTGTCTCCGTTCTGTCACAGGTGTTGCCATCTTTCTACTGTTGTACTGTCTAACAGTGGCTGCAATTGGCATATATATATATATATATATATATATATATATAAATATATATTAGGAAATGTGTCAAAATGTGTCAGGATACAAGACTAATAGTTATCATTCATATATCTTGATACATTTGGCCATATCCCTCCAAAGGGGCTTAACCACTATTTAAAATACCCCTTACCCCTTAGAGGTAATAAATTGTACCAGATTGCTTACAGGGAATAACTGATTGTATTCTATTGTTGATGCCTACACACATGGGATTGACACAAGGGTTTAACAGTAGCTCAGTTTTAGGTGTTTTATATACATTTACAAGCCCATAAATGTGGAGCTATGAATGTGATATCATATTCATTTTTGATATGGGATTTCTTTGATAATTGAATTTTTACATGTAAGGGTAACTCAAATGTTTTCCTTTATTTCTATGGCTGTTGTGTACTTGCTGTGGAGTGTGTTTCAACCCTATAATGATAGTCTTTGAGGGTCAATGCCCTAAAATTAAACTAGAGGAAAGTGGAAGTATGGGGAAAAACTAACTGTTATTGCAAGTAAGATGAGCCAGTTGAACAGTACTTAATTTGGGTGCTGGAAAGTAATATTTCCCTTGCATTTTTGGTGGGAGTAAATGCTATGTTTTCAATATATTTTATGGATACTGCATTGCACTACTATTCTTCTTTTGCACTTTAGAAGCAATTCTTTCTATCTGTTGTAATTCTAAATGCGTGGATGCTGCTGAGTACCACTTCACTTGTTTATATTATTGATGCATCTTTCTGAATCTGACCTTGTTTGATTTATCTGCACACTGCACAGTATAATTTTTGGCATAATGGTTTTTTTTCTCCTGTTATGTTTAGACAAATCAAAGTAACATTTACATTGCGTGATACAAGTGAATATTGGCATGTGTTCTTATTCAGATGCCAATAACCTTTTTGCTTTACTTTCCACTTTTGGGCACTATTCATTTATGCTAACCTCTCTGGTTGAGGTTGGCAGATTATCTGGGAAAGGGTGGGCGAAGTGGTGGAGTTGGGCAGGCTGATTCACCAAGCAAAACCAGAAGCTCTCTTGCCCATTCGTATTCCCAATTTAAAATCAGAGGCCTTTGATTAATTTATCAACCAAATCGGAGGCGCTGGCGTACTTGCGTGGAAGTCATCAACAGAAGCGATCTCTCCGATGGACATGCGCAGCCCCGGCAGTTTCACACTGGCGAGCTTGCATTAAACTCACTGTTCCCCTAAAAAATCATTCTTTCTAATGGCACACATATTACCCTTAGCCCTGAAAAATAATGTGTGTGCTGTTCAAATGTTTAAAACATTTATATGAGCTAGAAAATAAGCGTATTTTAAAATAACTTATTTCTTTCCTGTTAGGCAAGGGTTAACTTGAGTTCAGCTCCTCTACATAGGTGCCTATGTAAACGCTTACGATGCATGATCGGAGGAGCCGTCTGGGGGTAAATATTATGACTTTCCGCAGGCTAAACCTCAGCTTTGCCATCGGACTAGATTTTCCCACAAAAGTCACAAGCACACACAATTGGCTTTCAATTGCTTTCCATTTGCGGACAACCTCTGCTAACCTTCTACCACATTGGATGTGATGGAATGTCTTCACATACCCAGGATTTGGGTAGAAATGCTCTATCCCCCTATTCATGTAGCACTTTTAGCATTTGTACTCATTGAAATCATTGTCAATCCACCGTTGCCCTTAATTTTAATTTCATATATCATCAGGTAACATAGATTTCATGTAAAATAAAGTCAGGTAGATGAAGGAAAAAGTAGAAAAATCTAAGTATGTGACAGACAAGGCAAGTCTCTAAGCATGCATAACGTGTATTTGATACTGATGGGAACTGTCTCCCACAGGACTTCCAGCATTCATTGCCATAGCAACAGTTTTGAATATGATCATCTCAAAGGTTTCCTTGTGGTGTTCATAATAATGCGTTGAATATGACATATTATGATAACTGTAAATACTGCAATAAACAGCACTGGCACAGCAAAAACGAAGGACTGCAGTTGAATGTCGATGCCACTATGCCCATTTCCTTCAGAACAGAAATAACAAAAAATGAATGTAAAATGATAAAAGCATAATTTGCTTTTCTAGATATTCTCTTAGAAAGATATAAACCTCAGTGTAAAATTGAAGAATGTTCTCAGGGTCAGTGCTGGTATATTGATAAAAACAGTTGTGCCCCCTTTTATGGCCTTGTAGGCATGTCTTAAAAAATGCTCTTTTTTTAATTGCATATCTGATAATGGAATGACCTAAATAATGTCTCCAGAAACATTCAACCTTATGGACAGAAAAAACTAAGTATAAAGTATAATCAGTCATATTGATTCATTATAGAATACATTTACCTTTTCCTTACTGAACTTTTCATTAAATATGATCTTTACGCAAAAATAAATGTTTTAGGGTCACCAAGGCTCTTGCCATATTGTTCAACAATGCATAGCATATTTGCACTTACCTCACAGCACCTCATTAGCATACAAAACTCTTCAACATTTGTACTTCCATGCATCCATCCATTCTCTGTTACAGACCTTGGTATCTTCTTCAAGTTATCTTCCTTCTTCTGCGTCTTTAGCTTTCTTAACTAGCCAGCTATACAGAGTCTCCTTTCAAATACCCAAACAGAAATGGCATGCATGAAAGACAAAGAACAACATCTTATCTATATATTCATTATTTTTTTAGTCAATGACTTCCTTCTAGTAAGAAAATACCTTTCTTATTTCCAATTTAATTTATATTTTGGGGTCATCTGTACCAATCACTATTGCATGTGTCAGTATATGGCACATTCAAATTCAGAGAAGCGAAAAGTATCAAATTTAGATTATCTTTTAGCACCCTAAGGGTTTGATGTTCCTCTTTCCTAAGATTTAACCTTATTGAGCTCCCTACAATGTAATTTCCTGATCTCTTGCACTAGAAAATTCCCAAACCTATTTACACAATTGTTTAAAGTAATAGGGAAAGTGTTTGTCTTCTTATTACACCCTACCTCTGTTTAAAAATGCCTTATAAATGTGTATTCCTGGTAGGAGATGTGCTACATTTAGTGCTGTTTTAGTTGGCATTGGTAATCCAAGTTGATTTGACCTTTAGTTTAATGGATTTCTAGTCCATACTCCTGGACTGAAATTTCAGGTTGCTTTATGGCATAGATACAAATCTAGGCAGTGTCAAAATACAATTGTGCTTGTAACAATTTGCATGTAAGCACTAAAATTGTTAAAGCACCACACAAAACCTGATGCCACATAGTAATCAGACTGAAGCACAGAGGCACGCAGCTACCTAACTGTGCAAGTAGGACCCAAAAATACCTAGTTAGAGGTAATAGTGTTTACGCACAATGAAATTTGTCTGTGTAAATTTTGCTCACTTTAAAGTTTGTTTTTACCGTAATTGTATGCTTTTCATATTTTGTTTAACTACTCACCTTTGTAAAATCATTTGGTACCTTTATGGGATTATAGCCCGCAATAATTGGTTTACCTATTAAACGTATAAAAAAACTCTTTGACTTATACTAACAATTTTAACAAACTTTTGGTAAACTAACAACTTATATTATTTATTAATAAAAAAACATTTTCACTCAGAAATTGGATATTAATCTGCCATGACTTTTTTATTGGCTTAACACATTAAATTAATGTGTTAAGCCAATTTAAATTTAAAGTAATAAATCAAATTGAAGTGGATTATTCAAACAAATTTTTTGTATAGACTACCAATGAAAACGGGGGGGTTTTAGAAACTAAACAGTTGAGAGCATATAAAACCCCCATATTATCTGTTCTAAACGAAATCCTACAATTCATAAAATATTTGCCCCAAATCTCTACAGCCACAACAATGGGGAAGAGTTCCAAAAGCACTATGTTTTTATTCAAACCTTGAAAAACCCAATTCTAAAGCCAAGGACCAGTGTGATCCCCAAACAGCCGCAAAACCTTTGGAATAAATTCTTCTTGCCACAAGGATCGCCCATTAAAGTTTGTTAAAAAAGGAAGACCACACTAATATGTCCTCCTTAAGACAAGCGGATATGTGCATAAGGCGATCTGAGGCTGGCTATAGTGATATAGAATCCTCCAGGGAAAATTCTGCCCATGGCATTATTCTGGTAGCAAAAGGGAAAAGTTAGTTTTTTTTAGGATTGAGCAAATATTTAAAATAAAACTTCCGTTTATCATTCTTAGCTGCTGGTAAGGTCTGTGAAAATGTGGAATCGGCTCCCTCAGGAAGTAGTTTCTACTACTATAGATTACTTTAAGAAAAAGATTAAACACTTGCATAACGTGCTTCAATACCACCCTGGCATCTTTTTCTTGCCGCATGCAAATATCAAGATCTTTTTGTAATTTATAACCTCTCTAGTCCAACCTCTGCCTATTTGCTACTTGAGAACTCCCAATGAATATCTGTTTTATAAAGCTACACATTTATTAATTTGTATGACAAAGCAATTGTCCACTCCATAACTCATATCTCATTTACTGCACATGATGTTTTGTTTCTTTTTGAAAGTCACTATTTAGCCTTGTTTTTTAATGGGTGCTACTGAAATATTAATTTAGGTTCAAGGCTTAGGGTATCTGATGTGTGTCACTGCAGACTGCAAATTCAATGCATGATTCATCTTAGAGTCTAGTCTTCTTTTGTGAGGCAGCTCCAAAGACAGTTCTAAATCACAGTGGTTACATGATTAATGTTGACGGATACTGTGCACAGTTTCAGTGTCTTTGTTTCTAAAAATAATACGTTTTGGTAATTTGGTTAAATTTAGTCCGCCCATTAATAGTGTTGGTCGAACAGCTGAGTGTTCGATCCGGCAGCTATTACATCAAATAGCCCAATATTTTTTGGGTGATGGAACCCGGAAATCGAACACCATTAAAGTCTATAAGAGGGGGGATTCAGGTTTTTTTTGGGACTGTGTAGAACTGCAAAAGCAATCAGGGGAGCTTTTGCAGCCCTAGCATAAGTGTAGTATGTGTTTTTAGATAGAAATTCTCTATCCAAGAACACAGTGCATCCCTGAGAATCCTCCTGTTTGCTAATTAACCTCTAGTGCCCAGGGATCACAAACAGGAGGATTCCCTTGCAGCCCTTGAGGATACCCAGGGCCTCAAGGGAATCCTTCTGTTTGTGATCCCCGAGCACTAGAGGTTAAGTAACCTCTTGTGCCCCAGATGAACTCTCAATAGAGTTTCTCCTTTGGGAGTTCATCATCAGTCACAGCTGATTGAAAGCACTTGCATGCCTCCTATCAGCTGTGACCGCAAGTTCCCACGCTCCCTGGGCTATACTTATCAATGATAAGTACAGCCTGGTGACTGTGGGAACTGAACTCAGATGAACTCTCAATGAAGAAACTCCATTGCGAGTTTATCTGGAGTTCGCCTTTTTTTTTTTAAACATATTTTT
>NC_092867.1:45974780-46010678 GCF_032062135.1 Pyxicephalus adspersus
ATGTGCCACATCCCAAATTTTTAGTATATCCAAAACCAACATAAAACAAGTCAAGGGACTTTTAGGGCACTTGATAGAAGAGAAAACATAACTTTAAATTCAATAATTTAAAACCAATCCAAAAAAAATTGCAAGTAACATGTTCATAAAATTGTCACAATACCTTAAATCTCGAAACTACTTAGAAGAATTGAGTCAAAAAGCTTGGTCAAAAATCTATTGATTCTTTCATTGCTAGAGTATATCTTATATAGAAACATTTTTGCATTTGATGAACCAACCTACCTCCAGGTGCAGGGTATGGCGATGGGTGTAAACAGTGTACCAACTTATGCCAACCTTTACCTGGGGGGATGGGAAAAAGACTTGTTTGCTGATGATTCCTTGTCAATATACCTCCCCCACATTTTATAGTATTGATGATGTAATTGGAGGTATATTTATGATTTAATTGTCATATGAACAGGCTCTAGATTAGAATTGGATGATTTTTATAGTATTATACAAAGGAACACCTACAATTTAAAATTTACAATGGAGGTAACCATTTTTAGATGTATTTTTTGAGATAAACAAGTAAAACACATTGAAATCAAAACTATACCTTAAGACAACAGCAGGTAATACAATTTTATCTGCAAAAAGCGCACACCCAATAAATTTAAAAAAGAGTATAGTTTGCTCTAAGTATCTGAGGATATGTAGAATTTGCTCGCATACGCCCCTCTTAGGAAAAGAGGTGCTAGGCCCTGGTTGTTGTTTAAAAGATGCCAACTTCTGAGGGAGAAGCAAGTTCAGCCATAACCCTACGCCCTTAACCCCCCATTTTATATTAGGAAAAACAGACAATTTCTGCCAAAAAGCATCATCATAAATAAACCAAGAAAGCCCTGACATTTTTTTATATGCTTCCAGTATGGTATCACTCTAATGAAACATCCCACCATTTTTTTTTAGGAAATTTTTCAACCATGACACTAGCATATATGCAAAAAGTCTGAAGCCAGTTATTAAAAGACTTAACCACACGATGACGCTTATCATCCACAGCAGACTTATCACCATCCTTCCTGTCACACTTAAAATAATTATCTCTAGTTGAAGAAAGCAATAACAAAATCTCAATATAATTACCCCTCCAAATTTTTTCTTTACCTGTAGCAGGAAGGTGCAAAGCACTTGGATAAAGTTCACAAAGCATAGCTTCTTTTAAATGATGCTCAGGAACTGAAATCTATGAATAGTCATGTTCTGACACATGTTGACACGTTGCCAGATATCAAAAAGTTCTTGTGATCCAAGTATCTTAGCAGGAGAATAGGTGGACTTTGTGGGTGGGTGAGGTTGCATCTTATGAGTTGTCAACTTTAATATTAAAATCTCCTCCTATCAGCTACTGGTGCAACATTGCACATAGGGTATGTGCCCTTCCCTATTGGATATGCCAGACCCTCATGCTCCCTCAAAATGGTGAGAGGGGCATTTGGGGATTTTTTGAGGGCTGGTGGTAGAATAAATTCCTGTGCAAATTAATCCCCTCCTACTAGCTTGGAAAAACAAGTTTTCTGCCTTTGCATATAGCTTCAATATACATTTATTATTTTTCCCACAAAGGTCTATAACAACTAAATTCTGACAACACTTTGTTCAGGGGGCTCTTATTGGAGTGGATTTTTTAGAAATGGGTTTTCTGACTTTTTTTGTTTACATGGCCCTAATTCATCAAGCAGAATCGGACGCTCGCTCGCGCATTCGTATTCGCGATCCGAAATCGTACGCCGTCGCGCAATTCAGCAACTGAAAATTGCAGGACAAATTAGTAAGAAGTCATTTTAAAAACAATATTGAGAATTCAAACAGGTAATTATATGGTAGTACCCTTTCTGTAAACATTTTATGCTAATGCTAGGGATAACCTATAGAATTCCAGTGCCATCCACATCAAACTTTATATCAGACCAAATCTAACATTGAATAGTAGACAGAGGACAGATCTTTGAACCAAGAAGTGAGTTGAAAATTTAATTCATTTAAATACAAATTGATGCTGAAGAATGGTGAAACATAATTCCTTCAAAAAGTATATATTATGCAGTAAGTCCAGCTATGTAGTGTAAGATTGTGTCAAGATCCATGGGTTTTTACACATATGGATTGATTCTCCTGACTGACAAAAGATTGGAAAAGATGACAATATTTGTTTTTTTGGTGTCCCATGCCCTAAGAAAGCAATATGTTTTGCGAAATCTGCCGAGAAATGAAAATGTAACAAATATCATACCACCTTTATTTATAATAGTTAATAGCACAAATTGTATACTTAGATCTCTTGTCTATATATTTTTTTTTAAATGTATATTAAATTTTGGTTCATGATCAATTGATGTCTATATGATATAATTAAAGAAATTTGGTGCCGTTAAAATTCCTTGCTGTAAATAAACTTTAAAATTTGTGGTCTCAGCTATTGTGTGTGTATATACTGTTGATTTAACCTGCCGGTGACAATTATTCTCATTCTGGTGGCACCTAAACTTTAAATGTAACTTAAAATTTTTCAGCTGGAAGTTCTATATTGTTGCACTCAAAGATTGTTTATGAATATGTAAATAGATATATATATGTATATAGAGGTATATATATTTATACATATATGTATGTATAGGTATGTGTGCTATGTATGGGGATATATGTATATAGTACACTGTAGGAGATATCCCAATAGTGACTGTATCTAAGTAGCATGAAACAATACAAGAATGCAGGGCTAGGAATGTGAGGTTTAAACATTAAACCTGTTTTATCTCGATATGGTCATATGGCCCTCCTAGGGGGTCTCCAAGTCCAGGACTTCACAGAAGTAAGCATATTGACAGTCCACACTGTAGACAGCCATTTGAGTTGTAGATATCATAAATAAAGAGATCCAAAGTTACAGTATGACAAATGATATATATATGTGTTCGACTAAGCTAAAAAAACATGGGTGGTTTTCAAGTGTTTCTTAACCTAAAAACAACATAATATATGATTGCACCTTTACTGTTTTGTGGTAGCTGCTTTAATTTCTTTTGCAGTCTCTTAACGCTTTATTTTCATGATGTGATAGAATATTTGGGCGCCCACATCGCTACCTGCATTATACAGAGCTACCATTTGGCTGTCTGGGCTCACAGTCCCCTCACTCAAATGGACTATTGAGGTATATAAATATATATATATATATGAGGTTTATATATATATATATATATATATATATATATATATATATATTTATATATATACACACACACACAAGTCCCCTAAATCCAATTTATGCAGTACCATAGAAGGGTATTCCAAGTGTATCCTGTCAAATGCTTTCTCTGCATCCAGAAAGAGAAGCAGAAAAGGGCATCTGCATATTCCCACATCTCAATACATCCACATTTGATTTAAAAATATTGACTAGGCACCTGGTGCATCAGGTTTGATCAGGGTGGTATTGATATGTGCAAGTCTATAGGCTAGTAACTTAGCAAAGATTTTACCATCGTATTGAGATCTAATGAAGCATTAAAGATTCTAATTGACCTGTAAAGGACTGTAAATAAGCACAGAACAGAGAGCAGGTGTGCGGTAATTAATTGCTATGATCTCACCATTGAGCTTAGCAGATCCTCCTTAATCGCGCAGCTGAAATCTAATCGCCTTAATTTCCAGATTCGCGACCCCTATTGCTCATTATTATCAAGGCAGGAATCTGGCTGGCAGTGAGGAGACAAGTGTACGAGCGCACTCGACTCCGGACTGCGAGAAACCGCGCTCGCTGGTCGCGCGTACGTTCGCGCTTCCAGCGAGCGCGGATTTCATTGATGAATCAGGGCCCATATCTTAACTGCTTGAGTCCCCGATGTGGCACTTACCTCTTCCTCACTAAATCGCAGGTGTCTCTCTGCTCATGGTGGCAGTTCTGACTCTGGGTGTGCCTCTGCTCCCATGCTTTATCAATTTCTCCCAATCTGCCAGCCATTTAGAAAATAGCCTCTTAATCATTTCTGGCTATTTAGTTGCTTAGACTCAGCACTCAGCTTTCATGCAACGCTTTTTTTTGGGGGGGGTGGAGGAGGGAGAATGAAAAATAAAAAAAAATAATGAAAAGGCAAATTTTATATATATATATATATATATTTATATATATATATATAATTTATTATTAAATATTATTATATTTGTATTTAGTATATAACACAAATAAAAAATCAAGGTGTTCTGTTTATTAGTTATCACATAAGTATCGATGTAATGTATGTGATTTGTAAAGATCAAACTGAACATGTGCATCCTTCTTTAGGAAAGCCTTATCTCCTTTCTGAAACTACATTGTGAAGCACTGTAACATTGGGAATAAACTGGATTATCCAAGCCACAAAGGGGACAATTTCATGGATATGTATTATTAGGAATGAAATGAAATAGCATTCACTTACCTGATTAATTCATCCTTGAACAGTAAATATTGTTATTAAAATTATCAAACACTATTGTTGTGACTTGGTAATTATTATTGGGAGGAAAGAGTTTATTTACACAAAAACACACACAGGCATACACATATATATTGGGGTGCCTAGGATCTGAAATGGACAGCCAGTGGTTGCAGTGCAAAGGCCTTCTAGGACCATCTAAAAAAATACACATACACATCACCACCCCCGTAAGGAGCTTTTTTTTGCCTTAGAAAGTTCCTAAATCAACAAGTTTATTTATAATAACTAACCCCTTTGACTAAGTGTGAACACATCTATCATGACAACCCTCAATCCAGAACTTTCCACTTTATTGTCTTCACTATTATCCACTGGTATAAATTAATTACTCTGCCACCCTATTTTACTGTCTTGTCCTTAAAGAACCTATACCCTCTATGCTTAACTCTAGTTTTGTCTTGTCTGGGATCCCCCACCCTTTCATTCCTCGAAGTGAAACAACAAGTCTTTTGTGCTCTTGCCCATGAAAAATTTACAGCCTGGCAAATAGACTATATGGACAAATTCCTTTCTATCTGGTGGCATTGGGCCCTGCTTTTTCATTCACCTTCTTTTGACAACGCCCTTTTAATAATTTGGTATTATTTTTTGGTGGGAGCTATTCTCAACTGCTGCTGTCCTCCCATTCCATTTATTTTGTTTATCTTCCCTCTCCCTCCTCTGTCATCCTCTATATTTCTTGTTTACTCTCTGATCTATTAACTCCTTCACGTTACTTAAGTTTGAATCAAAGCCTCAATATGCGATCTCATATTTATTTGATGTTTAAATTGAAACTCAGTTACATTATCGTTACTGATCATTTTGTTTATTTCCTTTGTAGTTCATCTGACACAGTCTTTTTGATTTGGTACACAAAATACACATTATTGTTACTTTATGTTATGTATTTAATTCTGGCTTAGCCATTGCCTTGTTATCCTTGCTATTTCCGGAAACTTTAACACAGATACTAATACATATACACAATTCATTCTGTAGTGCATAGCAATACACAATATACAGATAGGATCCAAAAAATTTTGACAGAGACAAACTTTTTTTAATTTTGGTTCTGTACATTACCACAATTTATTTTAAACGAAACAACGCAGATGCAGTTGAACTGCAGACTTTCAGCTTTAATTTAGTGGGTTGAACAAAAAGATTGCATACAAACTGTGAGGAACTAAAGCCTTTTTTTACACAATCACTTCATTTCAGGGGCTTTCAGTTGCTATTTGTTTGTGGGCCTTTCAGTCTGAAGTTTAGTCTTCAACAAGTGTAATGCATGCTCAATTGGGTTCAGGTCAGGTGACTGACTTGGCCATTCAAGAATATTCCACTTCTTTGCTTTAGTAAACTCCTGGGTTGCTTTGGCTGTATGTTTTGGGTCATTGTCCATCTGTATTATGAAATGCCTCCCAATCAATTTGGGAGCTTATGATACCATGCACAGACAAAAAATCTGTTGGGAAAACGTCTATGCTAGAATAGGAAGTGTGAGCTGATGAAAAGTATGAATAGTCATGTTCTGACACATGTTGACACGTTGCCAGATATCAAAAAGTTCTTGTGATCCAAGTATCTTAGCAGGAGAATAGGTGGACTTTGAGGGTGGGTGAGGTTGCATCTTATGAGTTGTCAACTTAAATATTAAAATCTCCTCCTATCAGCTACTGGTGCAACATTGCACATAGGGTATGTGCCCTTCCCTATTGGATATGCCAGACCCTCATACTCCCTCAAAATGGTGAGAGGGGCATTTGGGGATTTTTTGAGGGCTGGTGGTAGAATAAATTCCTGTGCAAATTAATCCCCTTCTACTAGCTTGGAAAAACAAGTTTTCTGCCTTTGCATATAGCTTCAAAATACATTTATTATTTTTCCCAAAAAGGTCTATAACAACTAAATTCTGACAACACTTTGTTCAGGGGGCTCCTATTGGAGTGGATTTTTTAGAAATGGGTTTTCTGACTTTTTTTGTTTACATGGCCCTAATTCATCAAGCAGAATCGGACGCTGGCTCGCGCATTCGTATTCGCGATCCGAAATCGTACGCCGTTGCGCAATTCAGCAACTGAAAAAGCTTGCGGCCGGAGCCGCGCATCTCCGGCAGCTTTACATTTTACATTTTTTAACTAAACTTTATTGCTAACAGAAATAGGCTATTAGCATTAGATATGAGTTATAGGTTGCTTTTAATAAGACATCTGAGTCTATGTTGACCATCTGCTTGTATCTCTATCCAGAAATTGACAGTTCTAAATCAGAAGTGCTCAGAGCTAAAAAAAACTTCCAATTTTTCTACTTCTGTGCTGCATAAAATTGCAGGGGAGTACTGGAATCATGCATGGGGAGTGCAGTTGGGTAGCAACATTTTTAGTCGATAAATGTGGGTATTTGTTCTACACTGTTTTTTTGTATGCTTTTTTCTGTATTAAATAAAATGATTAAACAGCTAGCCTATCAATGCTTTGTAATTGGTAAGAGAATTTACAGGGTACAGTGTGGCTGGGAGGGTTTGGGCTGCACCGGCATGCTTCAAGATAGTAGATATAATCCAGTATCTTATGATGCATTTTGGTAACAATATGATTCGAGTTTTTGTTGGAAGAAGGACAATTCATCATTATTTATTAATGTAAATAATTTATATCAAATAAAATATAAAATACCTATTTGTCAGAAAATACAAACTGGGGCAAACTTATTTTTTTACACTGTTTGCTCCATTCTATAATTAATAGAAAAGTTGTTTATTTTCATTATTTAAGCAGCCTGCATTTCTGTAAATCAACAGTGATACTTTAGATGAAAGAAGCTCATACATAAGTTCAAAGGCTCTGCCATTTGATGGGTATTCCCGCTGGAGAGAGATGAAATAGGTGGACTGGCAAGACTGTTTGGAATCTTCTCATGATTGCAACTAAATTGAAAGCAATGGGTTCATCATTACTGTTCCCTTTAGACACTCAATAAGCAAAGCAGTTTTTTTGAATTTTTTTTATACAGTATTTCATAAATATTTTTCCTGCTTTATGTGTGTCTATAATATGCTTTGTACTTTTATGGAAAAAAAAAAATACAAAAAAAAATCTAAGATAAGTATTATTTACTTCTTTGTTTTACAAGGAAATTGTTTTAATACATGCATAAAAACATTATATTTATGCAAAAAGACACTTTTAGTACTTTAAAGGGTCTATTTGTAAAACAGTGAATCTGGCATTCAGTAAAACATTCTCTGGTGGAGAATCTTGGGTGGGGCTCCCCTCTTCCTGATTCCCCATCTCTTGTATATTTCCCTTCTTGCTCTCAATCCTCCTCCAGCTGAAGATACATAGTTAGGTTGAAAAAAGACATTAAGTCCATCAAGTTCACCCACTAGGGAAGTGTCAACCTGGCTTTGATCTTCGGCAAGGAGCTGGCAGATAAATCTCCATTAGCATAAGGTCTGTAGTCAGGGACTTACAGACATACAGTCTTGCAGATTAAAGGATTGGCCTCAAAACTTCCTGGCTGCATGCTGGTCAGAAGCAAATGAAAATCTAACAGACCATTGCAGTCCCAGATTACAAAGGCCCTGCTGCCTTGCTATCAACAGGGTTCCTGATCGGAAAGCTGCCATGTTCCTGCCTCTGCAATCTCCCCAGAAAAAAAGCCATAGAGATACTCATTTGGGGGGAAGTGAATGGCTGTTTAACAACAGCCTGTGTCCCCATCTCCCTTTCTTCTCATGCCTGTTACTCTAAGGACCTGATTAGCAGTCTGTAGGAAGGCAAAATAGATTTTTTTTCCATCTGACATTTACAGCCCTAATTGGATATGCATTTTGGTTTGACAAAGATATAGCAGCCACACTAGGGTTCTCAACTAGGGTGCCTCCCAAGTCAGCTCACATACAAGTCATTCAGTATGGACAAATCTGGGTGGCCAATAAAATGATCAGATCATAAGTGAAACAGGGGTAAAAGGGGGCTTCAACAGCCACAATCAGAAATTAATTTCTGGGCCCCATACAATGTAAACTTCGTGCTTCCCTCCATATCTAAAATTTCCAGGTAATGGTGGTTGTTTAGTTTCATTTGGGGTTGGACTTTTGACTCAGATTGGTGCTATTCTGACCTTGGATTGGAACTTGGAATTTAGGCCATCCCAAATTTAACCTGACATTACAATAGTAATACTGAAAAGTATACTAGGGCTCAGTCAATCCTGCCACCAGACATTCATAAGTTTAGAAGGCACTGGATGATGGCAGCTGAGCTGTACTATATCTGCAGTTTACAGGTATAGTATGGATCATTATAAAAATTCTTAATCCAGTCAGACTTACTGAACAATCCAACCAGATTTGATTCATGGAATAGAATGTTTTGTGTTCTGAGAACCCCTACTTCTATCATTGCAAAAGTCAAAGGGCATGGACTAACCAACAAAGGAGTCAGGGGCAATTTTTGGGTTTGAGATAGGCAGCAAAAGAGCCAGGTACAAGATTAGCCAGAAAACGAGAGGAGTGCAAATGGAGGGTTAGGCTTCACTTGCAAATAGCTCCCTTGCTGGCTAACCAGACTCTTCACTTCCACCTGGCTCTATTTATGGCTAGACCAGACCCTTGACATCCATGGTTGCCTTGCTGGCTAGCCCAGATTCAGCACTTACACATAGTTCCCTTGCTTGCTGGCCAGGTTAAAATGGAAGGTCTGAACTAAACGAGCAACAAAGATAGGTGCTGCATATGTAGGGTTTGAGCTACACAGCAAAGAAGCTAAGTGCAAAGGTGGTCCAGGCTTGTAGGTCCTGTAAGCAGTGATCCTGTGAATGCAATGGCCCAATGCCACCAGTCAAATTTCATCTAGAGGTAGTCAGCCACGATCAGAGGTCCAGTTAGGTTAAACCATTCAGGAAAAGGTCTGTGTACTGAATAGGGCCACATGTGGAGAAGAGAGAAACTGATCAGATTTTTACACATCTAGTGCTAAAATCCCATAGTGCTACCTAATCGTAACCCCAAACCGCTTCTTGATGGTTAACCTAGCCCCTCTCCTACCCAGTGCCTAACATTAGCCTTCTAAAGTTTCTATTTTTCTAGAGAGTAAAATATGATGGGTGGAAAAATCTGACAGTAAATCATTAATGAGAGGGGCAGAGAGGACAATGCTGTTAGCACACAATAAGGGAAGATCCAAATCACGCTTCCTTTCAGCTGCAATTAATGCTCCTGTTTTTGGAGTAAACCAGTTTTTTTCAAACCCATGCAGACACAGGGGGAACATACAAACTTCTTGCAGATAGAGTCCTCCCTGAGATTCAAATCAGTAACCAAAGGTGACAGTGCTAACCACTGGGCCAATTGTCCAGTAAAAATGCCTAAAACAGCTTGTAAAAACTACTAAATGTGAACTGAACCTCAGACTATGGGTTGAGGTGCAGTTGTTGCTTCCTCACACCAAGGAACTGTTGTTTTGGGGGAGATGCTTCACGTAGCATCTACCCACAGCAGCCTAACAGAGATGGGGGTAGCTGTGGGAAGTAAAAATTCTGTTGTTTTTTTATAAAAAAGGTGCAGCACTGTCCCCTAATTCTCGATCTCCCAGGCGATCAAGAATTAATGGGAGCGCAAAGCCTCTCGGGATACCTACGTCACGCAGCCCGGGAGGCCCTTTTCGCACAAAGAAAAAAATTTGCTGATCTCACACATGTGTTCTACTAGCTAGTTGAGTGTGTACAATATCACAATCAGCTGTGTATGCTGAGTCTGCGCTCGCATCTCCTATCTTTTACAATAGGATTGTGCTTTAGTCTGAGCTGCCCGAGAGTGGGCGTGTTCTATAGACCTCGTATTCCACTGTGTTGCTCCCCACCCACTTTGTTCTGTGAAATAATCCCATCCCTCATACAGCAGCATGAGAGCACAACTGCAACTACACAAACTGCACAAACTACAAAAAAAAATACTCACTCCCTCTGTCAGAAATGTTCAGGCTTATGCAAATAAAATCCTTCTTAAAAATATAAACTTAAGGAAGCAACTCCCCTTTTTCAAAGCACAGCTTTCGAAAAACCGTGCTCAGCTACGTTTGAAGCTAAGGGGAGAATCTCAGCCGTATACTGAGTTTTATTTGAACCTCACAAAAATCTCTTTGATATGTGTCAATAGAGAATCTTTGTCTGTCGACAAAAGGCAGAAAATATTGCGAGTTTGGCCTTGACTATATTTTGTAATACTTCTCTCATTGAATCAAATTATTCTTATTAGTTCTAATGCACTGGTGCCTGGTACCCATCAGACTCCATAGGCTAAATAATGACCTTTCACCTTTGTGCTATAGAAAATGCGTTCAGACGGGTACATGTTTGGTGGAGTTTCCCAAAAGTTAAAAGACTTTGGGTCAGAATCTACAACCTCATCTATTCAGTCACCAAAATGAACTTACCTAAACAGTTAGAAATATCCTTATTTGCACAACTAGATGAGGTGCTCCCAAAAACGAATTACTCGTTTAATTTTCAGGTGCTGTCACTTTCACCTGCGCAACATCTGCAAAATCTGCCCCTACCTGTCCCCAGAGAGCACCAAACTCCTTGTACATGCTCTTATCATCTTTCGTCTTGACTACTGTAACCTCCTCCTCTCTGGTATTTCACTAACCCAACTCTAAAATCTATTAAGAATGCTGCAGCCAGATATATCTATCCTTCCCACCACCCTTTGTCTTTTGCATCTCTTTGTAGTTTTCTTCATTGGCTTCCATTTCACCTTAGAATCAAATTCAAGCTCCTGTGCTTTGGCTTCAAATCTCTCCATAGTTCTTGCCCCACTTAACTTTCTGACCCAGTAGAAAAATACTCCTCTAGCCGCTCTCTTTGCTCCTCCAATGACCTACTAATGACTACCTTACTCATAACCTTGCCACATTCACTGTATCAAGACTTTTCTAGACCTGCCCCAACTCTCTGGTCTTTCTCGTCTTATTCAGCTTGCTCCTGCTCTATGCTCATTTAAAAGAGCACTCAAAGCCCATCTTTTCAATCTTGCCTACCCATCTTCTCCTTCTCCTAAACCCTCACTACCTACCAGCACTCTATATCTCCCCTTCTATAGTGTGATACCTACCCCACCTCCTAGATGTATGCTCTTCGGGGCAGGGTCCTCCCCTACTCCTGTGTCACTGTCTGTATCTGTCTGTCATTTGCAACCCCTATTTAATGTATAGCGGTAATGTTGGTTGAATATATCGGTGTTCAATTCGGCGGCTATTCAATCAAATAGCCCAATATTTTTTGGGTGATGGAACGCCCAATTCGAACTCCATTAAATCTATGGGGGGAAATTCTGGGTATTTTCGTGACTGTGTAGAACTGCAAGAGCTCTGCTGCTCTTGCAGCCCTAGCATAACTGTGTATGTGTTCTTGGATTGAGATTCTCTATCCAAGAATACAGGAGTCCCAGGGCTGTGCTCATGAATTAATGCAACCGTGGGAATCATCCTGTCAGTGTGGGATCCCCGGGCACTGTGAGCACCCGAGTTTAAATGAGAACAAGTTTCCTCATCACCTCATTCATCACCTCTAGTGCTCTGCGATTGGCTGAGAAAAGGTAAACCCTGATGACAGCTCAAGTGTCATCAGGATTTTCCTTTCCTCAGCTAATCAGAGAACAGCCCTAGCGGAAATGTAGTAACACAGTGTCCTTGGATAGAGAATCTCTACAGTTCCGCTAGGGCTGCAAGAGCAATCAGGGAAGCAAAGCTGTTAGCATAGCAGAGCTCCGCTCCACTGATTGCTCTTGCAGCCCTAGCGGAACTGTAGTATGTGACTTCATGGCCCATGATACTGACAGGATGATTCCCACGGCTGCATTCATTTATTCATTCATGAATGCAGCCGTGGGAATCATCCTGTCATTGTGGGATAACCTGTAAAAAAATAAAAGTTAGTTACACAAATCACACACATTTACTAAATTACTTTAACATTAAAGCCTTTTTTTTTTTTCTTATACACATATTTTTACACACAAATTAGCGAACTTGAATCCAGTGTTTTTCGGGTCGGGTCTATCCGAATTTGAACAGCCATATTCGGGTCGAATATAAGGACAACCTAATTTGAACACAAACACTATACAGTGCTGCGTATTATGTTGGCACTGTATAGTGTGTGTAAAAAAGTCCTGTTTGATACTATTAATAACTATTGCCCTATTGCCCTTCTCAATTCCAACTTAAAAATATTCAGTGGGATTCTTGCTACCCAACTGGGAATGTACTTAACTGATATAATTTCCGAGAACCAAGTGGGTTTTATAGCCTTCCAACAGGCTGGTGACAATCAGACATGCAATTAACATTATTGATGCTTTGGATCAAGCTTGACCAGGGGACAGTATTAATAATTCTTCATGTGGAAAAAGCTTTTGATCGTTATGGCTGGCTATTCCTTATGCAAATGTTATGTTTGATAGGGATTACCCACCCTCTTTATATGGGGATACAAACGTCACCGATTACTTAAGACAGTTTTATGCTTACTGCAGGAAATAGGGGGGGGTCCAGTACATCCAAACTCCTACTTATAAAGGGCCCTTACTAGAGCACCGGAGAATGGACTCTTAAGCTGTATGCATTTTACCTGGTGTATATGGGCCCTTTTGTAAAAGTTCCTGCTTAATGCCTCAGCCTCTTTACTTACCTGCTTTTTGTATAACCTCCTACTTCCTGACAGTGTATCATACAATATAGTTCAAACATAGCGATCAACCATAGCGATTCAGATGTCTCTTTCACTTCAAGATATTCAGGTGAAGTTTGATATTCCACGCACCTGCTATCACAGCTACCTCCAAATAAGACATTATGCATAATCTACTACGAATGATTTGATATTCTCTCCTGTAACTCTGTTTGAATGGTTTTGTGCGGGAGGTCCTTCCCATAAGAGCCCCATTTTCCGCAATATACATAGCATTGCATACGTAACCAGCTTACCCACTTTAATAAACATCTTTATATGCAAAAATGGGAATATATTTTGGGAAGAGAATTACCCTAGAAGCTTTGGAAGATAATATGGAGCAGTGCCCATCAAAGCTCACTGTTTACCCTATACAAAAAATGGTTATAAAATAATAATGCATTGGTATCTCACTCCTGATAAGATGAAGGCTATATTTTCCTAATACAAGTATTTTTTGCTGGAGGTATAATACAGTTGATACACTATATCACATATTTTGGACATGTTCGATTATCGTACCTTACTGGACAATGGTCCTTGCCCTTATAAGTGATTTGATTGAGACACATATCCCTCCTGATGTGGTTACCCACTGTTGAGATGTGGGTGTGTATGCCGTTAAAAACAGTCTAAACTCAGTTTTTGGCAAGCAATGCTCATATTTGTTTTGAGCAAAAATAAAGCAAAATATATTATCTTCATGGGTGTTGCAACTACCTTGGCAGCAAGTAGCTCCCCCAATGTCCAGCTAAAACTCTGAACTGAAGATAGACTCCAAAACAAATGTTACAAATGAAACATAACTCCTTACAGAAGACCTTACAGTCTACTTAATATACATATCAAAAAATAGTTATACTAAAGAAACAAAAACATTTTGTTTAACTGCAGCTTTGCCTCACCTAGGTTAATCAGCTTCATGCATCTCACACTCTGTAATGCAGGCAAGGTGATAATGCTGGATGTTAGTGTGAACAATGCCTTAGTCTGTCTGCAGAAGTAATAGTGGAGAGAGATAGGTGTGCTGGCCAGCAAGAAAATGAAAGCATACCAGAAAGACATACAGATGCACACACAGACAAACTAATGACATATTCATCCTCTAACACCCACCTACTAGGTCTGCCTATATTTACCCGCTCTTATAAATACGCTCTGTAATCGATTATAATATAATCGTACATGTCCAAAATATGTGATACAGTGTACCAAGTGTATTACATCTCCAGCAAAAATTACTTTTATTAGGAAATATAGCATGCAACTTATCAGGAGTACATGGGTGAACTAGTTGACATACGGGCACTGCTCCATATTATCTTCCAAAGCTCCAATGATAATTCTCTTCCCAAAATAAATTCCCATTTTTGCATAAAAAGATGTTTAATAAAGTGGGTAAGCTATGCTCCCTACACCGCCATCATAGATCTGAAAACTGCTTTAATTTTTTTTCTTGAATTCTACAATTGAAAGTGATTTTGTGTCAAAACAAATGATTTTCTTTATTCTTCTTAAGAAAACTGTATACCTATGTCCCTTTCTCATATTCAAACATCTAAGGAGGGGTTAGGGTAAAACTGTTTCAAAAGTATTTTATATATACATTATATCACGTTGAGGCATGTCACCTTGTTTAAAGTAACTTCTCAAATGGTGCAAGTGCACGGTAAAACATTGTATATCATCAAATTCTAAAATAAAAGAAGTTATTTGGCAATACTGGAATCAAGAGAGTACTCTGTCTGTACACCTATTACACCTACCTACCTAGAAATTCAGCCATCCTTCAAAATTTTACTTATTTGAAAATGAGAATCATGCTCCCACACAAAAAAAATACTTTACCCCTACAGCTGGTGAAAAGAATGGGTTATCAGAACCATCCCCAAGGCAGGTGACTGGAACAGAAAGCAGAAACTGGAGCAGTGGAAACCTGGAACAGAACCACAAGAAACCCCTTGTCCAGGAAACTTCCTGTTGCCAGCTACTTCCTTAAAAAGGGGATGTCCTGTGATGAGTATGGGTCATGTAAGCTTCAGACGCCAAGCCCACCAGCAGAGGGAGTGCTGGTGATGAGGCAGTCTAGTCTCAGATGTTGTTTACATGCTTGGCAGTAGATGGAGTGCGTCTGCGGAACACTCTAGTCCTCTGAGGCAAGGGAGCAGCTAAACGAAAATCACATGACCTGGACCAGGAAGTGTGCAGAGTTGGATCCTGAGGCAGAGTTGGTGCTGGCAGCAGGGGAGTGCAAGGTGGATGAGCCAACAGGAGGCACAGATGTCCTAGACTTGGGGGATCTGTTACACCTTCTGCATTAGAAACGGAACAAGACAGGGCTGCCCTCTCTCACCTTTAATATTTGTACTTGCTCTTGAGTCTCTATTCTGCCAAATCTATGCTGAACGCTCAATATCAGGCCTACACACGTAACAGAAACTGTCTGGATCATTAAGGCAATTTCTAGGCATGATGACAAATTAAATCAATCGCAGTTAGTGCGGTCTCTAACCTTAAAAAAAGAAAACTGTCATTAAATGTTGTAATATGTGAAGGCTATTCTTAACGAATTTCACACGATATATAATTAGTTGCATCACAAATATTAGACATGCTAGAGAAAAACAGATTTGAAATCCATATCGAAAATACTACAAAGCCACATAAAATTATATCTGATGAAAATTACACGTTGACCTGTGTTATTAATTGCTTATTCTAGAGTAAATGCATTTAAAAACAAATTGAATAAGCAGCAGATAAGTTATGTATAGCAGATTCGTCACCCCTTTGATGGGGATTAAACAATCTATTCTGTTGTACATAGGTCTTATTCACAAATTGACTATGTTTTCTTAAGTCAATATGCGTTAGCTTTGACTCCAAAGGCTACTATCAACTCCACTCCTTGGTTAGACCATTCTTCAGTGACATTGTCACTTTAAATACCCTATTCATAATCAGGTGAATGGAATTGGAAATTTAATGACTCTTTACTTAAGGATCTAACATGCTTTCAAGCAATTTCTGATACTATCTCTAATTTTTTAAGTGATCACACTTCGGATAGTACTTCGTTACCCATACTATGGGAAGGGCTCAGTGCAGTCAAGGCTCTCCAACATGGACCTCGATTAAAAAGAGTAGAAACCAGGAAATCAAGGATATTTTAATTAAGAGCTCCAAAGGCTGTATAAAGATAATCTTTCAGTTGAGGTTTACTTGGAGCTAGCTGAAGCTAGGTGACACTTACTCATGTTGTACATATATAGAGACTGTATAAGACTTATTTTCTTTTCACTCCAAAAAGCAAGCTTTTGTGCTAAGAGAAAAAAAAGAAAACATTTACAATATAATATATAAAAGGTAATGTTGTGCTTAGAAATTATACATAAAATAAATATGCAACATTTTTCTTAAAACATCTTTTTGAAATACAAAAAAGTATTTATTCTATATTAATGAGAGATTAACTAATATACTCCTGGATAGCCATGAGAAGTTTTGCCAAGTTTGGACTCCCTAGCTGCAATACTTCTACTCATTCCTCTGTACATGTGTCCAGCATTAGCTTCCTGTAAAGATGTTTACTTTTGTCTCTCCTTGTTAAACTGGATAATAGCTGCATGGTGCTGTTCATTTATCTCCCTGACACCTCTTTTTTCCTTTATACTTTTTGGATAACTTATGTTTGAACTGTTTTTATACCACCTTTCTTTGCTTTTCTACTCCATGATTTTTATCGAATTGTCACATAATTTATGTTATTGTTACTCTCTTTCACTTGAAAACTAATAAAAATCATTGAAACCAAAAAGTGATAATCATTTTCACTTTTAGGAAGGCATACTGTACTTTTCATTTCTGTCATTATAATGCACTGCTACGGTACATAAGCTAACAATAGATTTATTCTCCTTCTCCTCCTTTTCACGCAGATAACAAGGATGAGGACTTTCCTGGTACTCATGTACCTTTCCCTTGTACTGCTTCTTTCTCTTAGTAGACTTTCACAATAACACAGCAGGAAATTAGAAATGAAAGTATGTGATCTTTTTTCACTCCCTTAATATTATAGGGAAGGCCAGCAACTGGGCAACTGGAGGTAAAAATGGAAAAAAATCAACATAAAGCACCAAAAACAAAATTTTTACATCTGGCAATTTATATCTCAATTTACTTCAGTTTGAACAATTTCCTCATTGCATTTTCCTAATTCCTCCCTCTAAAGCCACTTCTGACTAATAAAATCTTAGGTCAAAGTTAAACTGCACTGCAGAATCAAAGCCACAATGGGGCTTTCAAATACTAATCTATCACTGTATCATATCTAAAAAAACGAACTCCTGTTCTACATTTCTGTTCATTTTTGTTTCACATTTGCAAACCCAAATTTATTTATTTAATTTAATCCCCTAGCAATGTACAACGAAGTAAAAGCTACAGTGCCTACCACAAATGTAAACTATTACAAAGCAAAAGTTCATTGTGTCCGTTATGGTGAGTAAATTTGCCATGCTAAATTTAATTAGAATATCGTTTAATAAGGTAATCATCCTAATTTAATAACTTTAAATAAATAAAACCACTTTGGCATTTAGTTCAAGCAAAAAATCAAAGTAAACTCCTGGAACACTGCCAGCCTTATAAGTCAGATGGACTATCTGTGAAAATCAAAGTGAAATAAAAGATTGCATTGTTTAATTAAGTTTGTTTAGCTGAATTAGAAGCCTGGGACAGAACTGCTGTAGTTCTGCCAGATTTATGAGCTTCTTCGCTGTGTAAAAAATAGAGTATTAAACTGCAGTACTAGCTGTCATACATAAACAGATTTTGCTGCCTTAATATTGGTAATGCAGAAAAATGCCAATGACATTAGACTTGGAAAAAGGCAACGTCTGTATCCATGGCAAAAAAAATGTGCAATTAATTGTTTTTTTTTTTTTCTTACTGCCACAGTGTAAACTGAAAAAATGTATTTGATATTCTGCTTAGATATATCTGATATTCTGCTATCCTTTTGTAATTATTTTGTATAACACAGTTATATGCTTCAGTGTTGATAACAAAATGGATGTTGTTTATGTATATTGTAAACCACCATTATCTAGAAGATTGTTTTATTTATATCATTTATTGATCATCTGATCCAAGAGCAGCATAGGAGGAAGGGCAAATTGAAAAGGAGAGAGGCTGAAAAAAGGGGATGAGTTTGTGAAAGGTGTGATCATCAAAGGGGATAGATGAAATAAGCAATGGGACATGATCATGGAGAGTAAAGTATCTTGACATAAGGAAGAAAGTACCATTTTAAGTAAGACAAAGCAGAATCAGTCCGGTCCACCCAGCCCAAAATGTTTAATCTTTATTGTTAGATGCTGTTTTTATTTAAATTCTATTTCATTGCTGTCATTGTTTAAGTTACTTTCCCTTTAGTTAATATATATCCATGGCAGTGCCAAACAAAACCAAACTGGTGAATATCTGATTCTTTGGAATTAGGAAAAGCAGATTCAACTAATGTTTGGTGATCATGGTGTTAATGGAAGGTCAAACAGTTGTAGTCGGGGTTGAGTGTGGTTAAGTATATGTTTTATGGGAGTACTCATCAAGCCAGTATGATGTGTACTTTGCTGTTGGTATAGATGGTTATGGAGAAAATACTAAAAGTACACTGGCAAGGACACAATTTGTTTAATTTTAAATTTGCTATGCTTGAATTTTGGATATTTGGTTCTTTTAGTGCTGTGCAGATAAAGTATGAATACATTATTGTCATGGTCTCTTTCAATATACAATATTGTGTCATGTGTGTTTCTTAAGTTATAATTACTGTTGATATTCCCCTTTTTGGGCATAGCCATGCCCATGTCATGAGATATTTAGGATATTCGATATTTGAGATATTTAATTCAATCATGCTGAAGGCAAAGTTTTTCCAAATCTGGCCAAGTTCCAAGTCTCACCAAAAATTTAGCAATTTCAAGTCAAATCTTACTTTGAACTATTCTACAAATTATAGTCCTTAAAATGACACCAATGTACCTAAATATTCTGCTTTATTCTACCAGAACTCTACTTGAAAAATGTTAAATTCTAGGGAAACAAAGTTGAACCTTGCTGTAATATCTGTCACTGAAAATGCATGCTTTAATTCTTATTGAATTCTATGCCAGTGACGTGGCATTGTATGCCATGCAATGCTGTATTCAAAGTAAAAAATAACCTAAATCAATAAAATTTTTCATCACTTATTCGAATTTGGGCTGCCTTCATGCAATTTACATACCGCATGTTAATGTGCATATGAAAATGCAGCACAGAATAGGCATTAAATAACGTATGTAAAATTAAACCGCTGCTTCCTATCTCACACACCAGAAATGGCTTAGTCAAATATTAGACTCCTCATGGGTTCTAACCTCCACATCATTAAGGCTGCAGCAATGTTAGGGACATTGTGGCAGCCTACACAGCCAGATTCCCTCACACGCACATGTATGTGCTTGTTTCTGTTAATCAAGTTGTAAATGGCTATGTGTATCATAGTGTATTCAAGTTTGAGTTGGCATACCTGATCCCATAGCCAAGTGCTGCCTGTTGATGCTAACTCTGGCTATGCTTCTCTGCTGTAGCCTGAAAAGAAACTTTACAGTGCTTCTGTTAGAGGGAGCAAAACTGCAACAGGCAATAGATGCCCAAGCAGGTGCCCTTTGACATAACTTGTGCCAGAGTCATTTTGTTATTACAGTCTTCAGTGAAGACTTATACTACCTACTGTTGAAGCATCCAGAATTATGTGGGCCAAACAGTACAACTGTGACTTACAACCTTCTCTGCTGGGAGCTTGCATGAGGTCAGCTATGTGTCACCTTGGGCCTACAAAGCCCTTTTCAAAGCCCCTTAATCCAAACATTTGGATTATGTGTCTGTGATTGCCCTAGCAAATAAATGTACACTCCTTTGCTATTTGTAGATACAGACAGTGGGATTGTGTTTCCTCGAGAGAGAAGAGCATAAAGAGAAGGAAGAAGGTGTGTATGTGATAAGGATAGGCTATCTCCCACAAATTGTTGGTACCACAAAGACACTAGTTGTACCCATTGTTGTTTGCTGCTAAACCACTAGATTCACCCAAATTCTGTAAAGATATGTACCACCTCTGTTAATGCTTAACTGGATCTTTTATCAATGGTCAGCAGGAGCATGATCTCCCTCTTTTGTAGTACAGGGATGTCCTTTTGGCTATATTGTACTGGGGAATACCATGGGCCACATTATCATATTTCTCAAAGTTACAAATTTGTAAATAGATTGGTGTAATTGCTGTTGGACCTGGGGTGACAGGTCTTGGCAGCCCTGGCAACCTCAGGTTCTGAAGCTGCTGCTTCCCCCCTTCCTGTACAGGCATGAGAAATGCAGCCTTAAACAGGGTCAATAAGACCTGTCATACAGCTTCCCCTCAGCACCACCCCCACACTTCCTTATATATGAGGGTTCTTCAAAAATTTTCCACATGATTCTTGCAGTCATCTTCACCACGGTGTGACAACTCTCACGCTAAACTGCAAGGTCCATCATTGGCTGTGGCACTGTACACTTCATTACTTCTTTAGGGTGCCCCAGGCCTTTTGCAATCTTAGCAACTCTCCAAAAATTGTGCTTTTCTCATATTGGGTAAAGCAACAGGTTCACTTCAGTAAAGTATATGTTTATTATCAAAATACTCTTGTCTTCTTACTCATTTAGGGTAAAAATACAGTTTTTAGTGCAAAAGTGCACTCTTCATCCACTGGCTCTCTGCTTGCCAGTACTCCCTCACCATTCCTTACTCTATTACAACTGATTTTAAATCCACAGTATTGGCTGGGGCCAGTCCCTCTATAAGTTAATATACTTGTAAATAGATTAGTAATATCAAATGTTTGCTCAAAGTGTTCCAAAGTAATATGAACTAGCATAGGTGGATTGAGGACAATGTCCAAAACAAACATTTCTACAGGGATACAGAGCCCAGAACTGTAAATGCCAGATTAACTAATTTTACAGAAACATAAAATTTACTCATTAGGGTTTTCTGATTTCATAAGGACTAGCTTGGAAGGCATTGCAATTACCACTTGCCTGTTCGTAAACATGTGAATAGAGCTGCAGTTTGAAAGAGACTCTTTGAATAAGCACTGATGAAACTGGACTATATTATATAATTATCATAGCTGTGATGTTTACAAATCACTACATGTGCACAGAGGTGTTATTGACTGGATAAATGGCATGCCTTAAATCAAGGAAAGAGCATTTAGGAAACTGAACACAGAAATTTATTCTCAGGTTATGAAAAAAGTAATTTACAAATGATGATGTTAAAGTTCAGAAAAATTGTTGCAATGATGCAGTCAAAATACATAACTTCAATTGAATTTGCATTGAAGTTTATAACTTTGAATTTAAAGCTAATTTCCAAGCTTCTGAATATAATACTGTCATGGAAATTACTAGAAAGGAGGACAAATGACCTGTGATAACTTGCTTCAAGGTAGAAAGCACATGAAACATGTTTTTTTTAAAAAAAGGTTAATTTGCATTAGTATTTCAAAATTCCAGTCAACAAAGTTGCTATTGTATCAAGTGGATTATTATTACCTTTCGCCTTTATGTTGCAAGTTAGACTTAAAAAATCCAAAAGTCGAAGACAGTTTGAGCCACAGAATCTGTTGGACCATTTCTGCTGTGAATTCTACAAATATTAACATGCCAACCAATACTCTTTATTGGCATTAGCTTGGTAAATGTAGTTTAAGCTGCAAGACTTATTTGTATCAGCAATTATACTTATTTCAGGTTTCATCAGTAAAAATGGGTGATCCAGCAAGCCCGGGATAGATTTCTTAAAAGTCATTTGCTTTTTGTTAGCAAATGTTTTCAATCCTGGTCTATAAGTATTTTAGGTTTGCTGGATCACCCAGCTTTACTGATAAAAGTGTATCCTCTCAAGCTTTGGAGAGCTTTCATAAATCAGACCCAATGTTTCTAGGTTTAAAATGTACCTCTTTCTGCAGATGGGTAAGGGGATGGCAAAATAAACTTTTGATAAAGCTTCAGCCAAACCAAACTCATACTCAAACTCAATGTCCATCTGAACATTACTTGAACTGAACAGGTTTTTGGGGTTTGTTCAAAAAACACCACTTAATATAGGTAGTGTTACTCACAGGATCACAAAGAGAATGTACCTGACAAAAATAAAACAAAAGCAGTCACCACATCTAAGGAAGGACTGGTAAGCTGTAAAAAAATTGCTTTTTTTAGGTTTAGATATGCTAGATATGTCTAAACATTTGATAATATTATTCTTTGTGCTGCTGGGTTACATCTACAGTTACTGTATATATCTGTGGGGTTAGAACAGTATTTTATGTGTGCTGTTTTTTTTTAGGTCCTATTGGAAAATTCATCTACCTGAAAACCTACAATGCCCCACAGTCCTACCAGCCATGATGGCTCCTGGACTGAATTGCTTGGTAAAGGGTATAGTTACATAGCATAAGGAGAAGGGAAGTAGTCAGGATTTAGTTACCCTTTAAACCTCTAAAATATGTTATTCCATATTATAAAACCTTTTAAGCATAACATTAAATGTGTTAAATAAAACCGTGAAAGGTCTGCTAAATTCAAAAAAATGTATAAGAAAAAAACACATGTAACGTAAAAAAGTAAAAGAGCTAACCTGCCTTGAAAACTGTATGTCAGAATGATACAGAGATACAGGGTAAGTGGTAGTTGGTAAAGCTGAACCTGACTGAACTTAACAGAGCTTTGTTATATGTAATGAATCCATTTTTTAATGTACCTATTAAATGTAATGAATTAGTCAGAAATAAACATAATAGAATTAGACAGAAGTATTTTTGGCATATTAAACTTTTCTGTACAGTAGCAATGAGACTGGGCAAGAAAAAGCAACCAAGGGGTCCATTAAGTCTGCTCTTTTTGATTTTTGTTTGTTTTTTTTTTACTGTGTTTTGTTTTTTGTAACCTTTTTGTCTGAAATCTTTTCCAAGCATTAATTACACTTTTAAGAAAAATAATGTTGCGCCTGCTCAGATACATCCACGATCACTACATGACTAGTACAGCGGATCCACCAGGACAGTCGTTTGTCTTCAACGACAATTATCTTTTTCTATGTAGCCCTCATTTTGAACTTTTTTACGACTGGTTTGAGGTCACGTTCACAAGTGGTTGATCTTAGTTTCTTAACAAATATAATGACCTCTTAAACTGCCCCTGTTCATAACCGTAATATTTCTGTTACCCTTTTTACTTTTGAGACGTATTATCTGTTGCCCCAAAAATAAGACAGTGTCATATGTTAATTTTTGCTCCAAAATTCACTAGGGCTTATATTCAGGGAATGTCTTATTTTTTCATTAACAACAATGAACATTTATTCTTGAACAAAATAATAAACTGGAACATCATAATAACTCTCCAAACCCTGAAATCCATCATGAATTTCTTGTATAATTCAGGAACAAAAATCAACATTTATTTAAATACAGGCATCATCTTCTGGAACATCATCATAACTCTCCAAACCCTGAATTCCATCTTGAATTTCTTGTGATTCCATTTCCTTTAGAAGCATTGGCCCAACTTTCTCATAACTAGCAATAGCACTTTCCTTAAATGAGCACTTCTTGTCCATGTATTTATATATATTTTGTGGATTATTTTCAGGGTAGGGTAGGGTAGCATCCTCAAAAATTTGAAAAATACATGCTAAGGATTATTTTCTGGGTAGTTCTTATTTTCGAGGCAATAGAGTAAGTAATTATACATTTTAGGTTCCTTTGTACATATTACACATTGTGTTCCTATAATCTCTCCTGAAATGTTTTGTTAAAACATGTTTATGTGGAATAGAACATTTATTAAATAATTATATTAATGATCAAACACAGCCACACAGAACTTTTGGCTGTAGTCTTAGCAATGTTTTTTTAAATATTTTCTGTAAAGAGACAAGAATTAATTTGTTATTTCCCAGCCGTCTTGTAGAAGAGCTGTATAAATGGGATGCCACATCAAATGAATAATGTTACCTATTAAAATATGCTGCACAATGAAATATATTATCAGATAGTTATAGGAATTAAACAATAGATTTTAATGATTTCAGATACGCTTAACAGCACAAACCCACATACTTTGTCAATCTGCAAGTTATCCAGAAGCGCAGGCAATTTTTCATCAACATGTTGCAAACTGAAGCTGGAAGAAAAAAATAGAACAAACAGAGACCAAATAAATCACTGTAGTCTGAAGTTAGCTATCCACATATTTATATAAAAGACATTAAATAGCATGGTACCTTGATAATGGGTTTTATCCAAATTCTCTTTAATTTTATGCATTTAAAGCTAAAAACCTGGCTAACACCCCCCTACACAAATAAACACACTTAAATATTAAATATTACCCTCCCTTATCCTCAAGCTTAGCCCCTGCTAAAATGCAAAAAAGCCTAAATACTTACCAGCTTCAGAGGTCACGGGAAGTTGTAGGACCTAATGATCTGTAGATAAGGAGGATCCTTTCTGTTAACCTGGCAGTGCCAGGGACTCTCAACATCAGCTACCCATCACAAGGGTTCTCACAGGTCATGAAGGCTCCACTGAGAGCATAATAATGTCACAATAAAAGAAAATAATAATATCACTTAACAGTGGCCTCGGAGTGCACACTGATTTTTAGTCCAGAAAGAGGCATTACAGAGGGCCACGTTATGGTGAATTAATATAAATTTAAAAAATTGAAGGGGAGGGCATAATTTGCTGGAGACTTAAACTTGATACCAAAGCTATCAATAAATGTCTATATGAGATATCTAGTTATTGGGAGAAAAAAACATTGCAAAGGTAAAAAAAAAATGTCTTTCTGCTGTTGGCCCTAATGTGATAACAGTAACAGACTTCTGTGCAGTTTCTTTTTCTCTTCACATGCAAAAAAAAAAACATTCAAAATAAGAAGTATTGTATGTCCAACTGCACTGTCTATGGATAGCTTGGGTATGGATATGGGTTAAGACAACTGATCACTACAAAAGTACACTTAGTTATAAGCAAAACTGTACTTAAAAGATTTTTGGAAGTCCTTTACAATAAGGTTTATAGAACCACTGTACAGTAACCCCTAAAAAAAACTACATTGTATAGTGCCTTCCTGCCATAAGTCACCCTCTAAAAATCTCCTTTTGACAATTTTTTATATAAAATGTTTGTTTACCATAATATCAGATCCCAAACCATGTAAAGCCTGTGTGTCACAAAGCACAAAACATTATTTGCACTGTCAGTCTATATTATAAGGTTCCAGTCTTCTATAATTTAGAATATTAAAAAATGTACCATTACTAAATTAATATTTTTTTTTTAAGTTTTGACTTTAAATTTCAGCCATGCACATTTTTTTAATAAATGTGGGTCAATAAGTAGTTCTAAACCAAAAAGGACCAGAAAGTGACTAATGCTACATAAACAAATGAATGTGACATTCAATTACCAAGAGAGGCAGAAAGCCTCATTACCATTACTATAGAATTAGAACATAAACCAGCCAGGAAGCACTAAAGCTTTTAGATACCAAAAAGATTAAACAATATGAGCTCAATTTGTCATCATTTAAATTGTTCTTTACTTGAGCAACCCAGGAAGTCTGGCTATTGCTCCATGAATAGTAATTGAGTGCAAGCATTTATTCTTGGCTTTATATTGCTATAGTTTTAAGAAGGAAAGAATGCATATTGTAAAATACGAGAAATAGTATTTATTTTTTGCAAGAATGAATATATATTTTTCTAACACATTTACACAAATTGTAAATTGATTGAAATGGTCAAAGTGCAGTAAAATATTTAAAACTATACTGCATCAACACTATTGCTGACCAATTGATCAATTATTCCAGACCCATATCAATATATTTGCTCAATCTTCTACCAAGACTTGGTGTTTAGCTAATAATCATTAAAATCATTAAAAAATCGATTTTTTTGGTTGGTAAAGTTGTTCTCAAACATCAGAAAAGAGGACCAGACACATAGTGAGAAATTATTGACCCAATGCACATAGGCAGATCTAATTACTATTTTAATAAAATTATCACATCTGAAGTGAATTCAACAATTGATTATTATTTGCATTTATATAACATTGAGTAGAATAAATTAAACGTTTTGTTGTGGGTATGAATGTTTAAACAAATCAGAAAAGATGCCCCCATCTGACATGTAGTATTACCCCATCCCCACTTTGTGATCAGGAGGACAGAAATATAATGTGTGTGACATGTTTATTGATTTTCTATCACCAGTCAGAAATGATCATATCCCATGGTTAAATGCAAAACTAGCAATAGATCTGCTTTATGCGTTCTAAATATTAATGGTAAAGTCTATTGTGCAAAAGAAGAATAGTTGGGAAGTATTCACAAAAAATGGCTCTTTTTTTATTGTTAGTTTAGCTAAATATATGCTTCAGATAAACCTTTGTTTTACCAGACCAAAAATGTGTAGGCACCCTTGCTAAACAGCGAAGCAACCACAGTGACCAATGTAGTTATTCAGTAAAGCTTGGTCAACTTACATGATTGGACAACGAAGGAACATGACTGCAATGATAATGTGTGACATCTTATAATGTCCGTGCTCTTTCTATCTTCTCTCATTTATGAGCAAGTGCCCATTAAAGCACTCTAAATGGAACAAAAGTGCTGTGATTCCTCTTTTAGTCACAATGTTCAGGAATATAACAAAGACAGATTTATTTATGCATCTAATTATTTTAAAAAAATATTAAGATTTTATTGAATACATGATTAGATTAATGATGTTTCTGGGTATTTTTGCTGCCCCAACAAAGAGGTTTCCCTGTAGTGTTTAACCCATAGGGGCAACCAAATTTTAGCTGGCTTATTACCTATAGTGTGGCAATAGAAGAACATACAGTTAAGTCCATAAATATTTGGACAGAGACAGCTTTTTTCTAATTTTGGTTCTGTACATTACCACAATTAATTTTAAATGAAACAACGCAGATGCAGTTGAACTGCAGAGTTTCAGCTTTAATTCAGTGGGTTGAACAAAATATGTGAAAATGTGAGGAACTAAAGCCTTTTTTTAACACAATCACTTCAATTTAGGGGCTCAAAAGTAGATATCCACGCCTTCTCCATACTTTTTTCTTGCCATAATTCCGGTAAAGGTTGATCCTTGTTTCATCTGTCCAAAGATCGTTTTTCTATTACTGTGCTGGCTTTTTTAGATGTTTTTGCGCAAAGTCCAATCTAGCCTTTCTATTCTTGAGGCTTTTGAGTGGCTTTCACCTTGCAGTGCACCCTCTGTATTTACTTTCATGCAGTCTTCTCTTTATGGTAGACTTGGATATACGCCTACTTACTGGAGTGTTGTTTATTTGGTTGGTTGTTGTAAAGGGGTTTCTCTTCACCATGGAAATGATTCTGCGATCATCCACCATTGATGTCTTCCGTGGACATCCAGGTCTTTTGGCATTGCTGAGTTCACCAGTGCTTTGTTTCTTTCTCATGATGTACCAAACTGTAGATTTTGCCCCTCCTAATATTGTAGCAATTTCTCGGATGTTTTTTTTCTGTTTTTGCAGCTTAAGGATGGCTTGTTTCTCCTGCATGGAGAGCTCCTTTGACCGCATGTTGTCTGTTCACAGCAAACTCTTCCATATAGAAGCACCCCCCCTCCTTCAAATCAACTCCAGGCCTTTTATCTGCCTAATTGATAATGACATAACAAAGGAATTGCCCACACCAGCCCATAAAATAGCCTTTAAATCAATTGTCCAATTACTTTTAAGCCCCTGAAATAAAGTAATTGTGTAAAAAAAGGCTTTAGTTCCTTACATTTTTTTTGCAATTTTTTTTGCTTTTTGTTCAACCCACTGAATTAAAGCTGAAAGTCTGCAGTTCAACTGCATCTGAGTTGTTTAATTTAAATTTAGGTATAATAATGTACAGAACCAAAATTAAAAAAAAGTTTTCTCTGTCCAAATATTTATGTACCTAGCTGTATTTCCATTCCTAAAGGGAAGAAGGAAGATATAGGCCTTGATTAAATTAAATGTCAGCTCCGCTCCCCTGATTGCTCCTGCAGCCCTTTACTAGTTGTATGTGTTCCTGGATAGAGAAACTCGATCTAGGAACACATACTACAGGGCGGCAACAGCAATCAGGGGAGCGGAGCAGCACCTAGTACTATGTGTTCCTGGATAGAGTTTCTTTATCCAGGAACACAGTGTGAGTCTCACGGCTTGCTGCTCATGAATGAATGCAGCGTAGCAAAAATCCTCAGATTTTTCCCACAGCCGCGTTTATTCATAAATGCAAGCCACATGACTCACTCTGAGAGGAGGAGTTTTCCTCAGCCAATTAGAGAGCCCTAGAGGTTTTAAATGGGGGGACTTCTCCCCATTTAACCTCTAGTGCCTTAAAAAGAAAATTGGTAGAACTGTTGTGTACTGAGTGCTGGTTTACAGCATTGATAAATGACCAGTGGGTGGAGAATTCGCCAGTTAAGGTGATTAAATTTCAGCTGCGTGATTGACGTGGCTCTGTCAAAATGATGTCATAGCAACCAATTCGGGCACACCTGGTTCCCATTCTGTGTGCACCTACAGTCTATTACAGGTCAATTTGAATCTTTTAGGTGCTACATTTTTATTTTGCATTTTACTAATTCAGAAAATGTCATTATTTATAGTTAGATTGGCTGCAATTGTTGTTTATTACGTTTTTTTTTGGACTGGCTGCAACACTGCAAACTAATTCATATCAAGCTGTAAATATACTAATTAGCACTTTATAATATGTCGTCTCTTCACACAATAGTATGAATGTTAAAAAAAATGTCACCAAGCATTTTGGATCTGCTTCAAATTTCATTATAGTTTAGCTTTAGAGAAATCAAATATTTAAAAAAATATTGTTAGCAAAGATGTTATAATACATGTTTCAAAAAATACCCTTAATGTAAGGTAAAAATTCCTTTTTTTTTCTTTTTTAGGTGCAACACCTTTTTTAAAAAAAAAAAGTGTGCAGCACTGCCCCCTAATTTTTGGCCACCTAGGCAGTTGAAAATGAATGGGAGCGCAAAGCCTCCCGGGATACTGTCAGACATCCTGGGAGGCTCTTGGGTGCTCCTTCTGTGCATGCCTGAGCATCTCAAGTATGCACAGAAGGCCCCTTTTGCGTAGTGAAATCGGCAATTTTTTTTAACCTACATCACCTGAGCTCGCGCCTGGGTCGGGTGAGGTAGAATGAAGAACCCGGAAGAGGAGACGAAGATTGTGGCGCCTGGAGTGCTGACTCAGGTCTTTTTTTGAGTTTTGAGTTTAGTTTCCCTTTAAACTAGCACTGAGCCAAGCCCATGACATCAGAATGCATAGGAAGAAATAGGCAATCTTTTCAATTTGAAGTACATATGTGGCCTGTTTCTAGGCCTATCTGGGTCTATTTCTTCCTATAATTCCTTCCACACTTTTAAATGAATACATACATATGTACATGTATGTACATACATGAGTGCACATGAAGCAAACAATATACACAAAATAAAAGATAAAAAAATAAAAGAAACTTACCTGAACGATGATGCACCTTCTCTGCAAAAGTGGCAGACTGCTGGGAACACAGTTCATGTGCACATAGTGGTTTGCATTGACACACAACAATGCGCATCAAACACCTCAGTTTTAATAAGATAATTGTGCTGGTTTTGGCCTTTCAACAATTCATAGAAAGGAAATGTTAAAAAACAATCACCATTTACTTATTAGGTCTGCTGGATCACCTAAATTTAAAAATCCTGAGAGATTATAAAGGAGATCACATAAAATATATAAAAAAAATAAATAAATAAAAAATTAGTAAAACAACTTTATTCAAGATAACCACATTTTCAAAAAGATCAGATTAAAATTTAGCAACCACAAAGACACCACTAAATTAACTTGACAAAATAGAAAAACACACACACGCAAACACATGTAAACCCACACTTCCATATAAAGCAAAACCCATATTTAAAAAAAAGGTCCAATAAATATTGTATACAAAAAATGCTTACAAAACCAATATGCAAGGGTGGAAAGGTGTTAATAAAGACAATGAAACGATATGGCTACAAAAACAATAACATAGCATTACCATTGACTTATCAATTGCAAGATGGACATTGAAACATTCAAAGTTTAAAAAACAAATGCAGCTATTGTGCTAAATAGTATGCAAAGTATGAAATGTAGACACATAGATTAGGATAACACACCAATAAAGACTCCTCCTCCTCCTCCTCGTACTCATTCAAAGTGCTGTTCAAAAGTCAAACAACACCCTTTTATATGCACATTTTTTTGGATTTGGACATTCAATAATCAATTATTACTATGATCCTTTAGATTTTGACATTAGTAAACAGCTATCTATTCCCATTTTTGTCAAACTATCTAATATCAGATCAACTGTCGCATTCATACCTCCAGCTACGATCATATTTGGATAGTCGTGCTTCAGGAATTTATGCAATAATTGTACGTATAAATGAGACGGGTATCATTTGGAGCAAATCTCCTTGTCGAGATCTACTGTTAGAATTCAATATAGTAGATTTTTGTCGAACACAATAGCCACCACCCTCTTTTTTTTATTTTTTTATTTATAGGAGATAGATATTAAATTCCCTATCCCAAGGTGGCTTTAAAAACTGTCTGGGTCTCCATGTTTCCAATGCGACTCTTGGAGAGAGACAATACCTGGTGATATTATTTTAAAAAACTTTTTAAAACTTTTTTAAAGTTTTTTTAAGTATTGAAACTTTTTTTTTTGAGTTGAATGTTTTACCCTGCCATATTCCAGGAGACCAATTTAGAAAATTAGAAAATTACAGAGGCTCATGCATCCTAATCTTAAGGGGTTTATTGTAACTCAAAAACAACAAAACAAACAACCCAATGAATATAGTATGTGTACAATGATAAATCACTGAATGTATTCTTACATGATGGTACTGTAAGTACACACATTTGACCTAGTATTAGCCTCTTGTAATCTTTGTATAACAGGGCTGGGGTGATAAAGGAAGGAATAGTACAAGGAGCCAGTCAGTTTATGTGCTGGCATATTGATAAGAAGAGAAAACAGAGTGACAATGAGTTGAGCTTTTTATTGTGTTGCCACTCCTTTTTACAATCACAAACAGTGTCCAGTATGTTTAATTGGGTTTAATGTTGTGGTCATCAGGCTGAAGACATGTTTTATTTTGTAATATTTTGGATAGAGTTCTGCTTTAAAAGTTACCTGGTTGTCCTGCTTTATTACAAGTCACAGACATAGAACAATAATGCTTATAAGGAACATATTATTTTTCTCAGGCTTTTTTTGTCTGTGTAAAATTTCCAATACTAAAGTTAGAGGTTCAGCATAACAGCCAGTCACCAAGCATCAGATAGTTCTGTGTACTAATGAGGATGAAGCTTATTTTTTTCTCTTGTCATACAAGTTTCCTAAAATACAGTGCAAAAAATAATTAGCTGTAAATTTGAAGCAGTGATCTAATAACTGATTATACACACGTAACCCTCTGAGTACAGTGATTCACTAACAAATAAAATTAAATTATTTTCATGAATGTACCCAGTCCTTGTTTTGCAGAAAAGGTATCTGGAGGATCATGTACATTTTTGGATGCTGTCTATTTAAATGAATTGTACCTTCCAGGAAAGAAGAGAATGACCATGATGCAGCGATTTTGGTGAAACTCATTACACCTTATGTTGGTAGGGAATATTGTATTTAAAGAACACAGGCAAGAAAAAGGAATGCTTCAAGTCTGTTCTACAAAAACATATTGCAAAATATATTCCAATGGGCAATAAGTTTAAAAGGCTAAAATTAAAACCTATGTGGCTCACATGTAATGTCAATAAAGCCATAAAGAATAAGAAAAGGGCATTCCAAAAAAATAAAAATGAAGGATCACCTCCATCATTTGAAAATGATAGATCAATATAATAAAAGATGTAAAAAAGATTGCAAAACAAAATATGGCAAACCCCCTACATTTTTATATAAATATAAAATATAAATATAAATTAATAGCAAAAAGATCAGATCGGAGCATGTAGGGTCCTTTAAGGATGTCTCAGAGTTGGTGGAAAATGAAAAGGTGGATTTACTAAATTTTTTTTTTAGCTGTGTACACAAAGGAAAAAGGCAGAGCTCAAGTCAAAAATGCAAATAACAATTACACTGCCTTAAACAAACCACGATGGCTCCAAATTGATATGATTGAGAAACAGTTGGATACAATTAAGGTTGATAAAACACCAGGACCTGATGGATTACATCCACATGTTCTCAAAGAGCTGAGCTCAGTTACTTCAAAGCCATTGTTTCTATTCTTTAAAGACTCTTTATTTATTTGGTATGGTAACAATGAATTGGCATACGGCCAATGTGGTTCCTATTTTTAAAAGGGAGCAAAGCCAATACCATGTAACTACAGACTGGTAAGTTTAAATTCCATAGTTGGAAAGATCCTAGAGAGTTTTTTAAAGAACCTCATTGAGGCGTTTTTGCTAGAAAATAATGTTATAAGTGATAGTCAGTATGGATTCAAGAAAGACTGAAGGTGTCAAACAAATGTACTATTTTTTTTATGAGGAAGTAAGAAAACAGGTAGACAGTGGATTAGCAGTTATTAAAGTTGCAAAAGCATTTGCACTTGGACGTTGGAAAAGCATTTGACACAGTACCCCATAGATGGTTAATGTGCAAGCTGGGGTTTATAGGTTTAGAAAATGCAATCTGTAAATGGACAAAGAACTGATTGGCTGAAAAATAGGAAACCCTGATGACAGCTCAAGCATCATCAGGGTTTACCTTTCCTCAGCCAATCACAGAGCAGTAGAGGTATGAATGGAGATAGTATCTCCATTCAACCTCTATTGCCCTCGTATTGCCTCCACGATCAGTGGAGCAGAGGTGTCAGCATAGTAAAGCTACGCTGATTGCACATCCAACACAACCTCCACGCCTGCCATTCTGAACTGCTGTTTCATCCAGGCATTTCTGTGACTGACTCATCCTATCCCACTCCTGGAACTCAACAAGCCTAAAAGCCTCATTACAACCCACATTACAGGACCTACTCTCATGGACTGTTTGATACATTGTTTAATGTACTCTTATGGTTCCCAATTATCTGGTAAAATGTATTATTCACCCTGCACTCTTTTTGATGGCTCTCTTCCCTCTCCTCCCCAGTCTGATAACTCATTGTCTCTCTACTCCTTCACTCTCCTGCTTTCTATGTCTGTGCTCCTGCACCTTTTTTTATCTACTGCTATTTTCAGGTGACATCTCACCCAGCCTTGGTCCCCCCCAACAACCTCTCTCTTCCCGAAACTTTCATCAAGATACTCCCTTCTTCCTACTTCATCGCCATTCACCCCACCCATAAGTTCTTACCCCCTTTCTCTGGCAGTCCATGGAATGGCAGATCTGTTTGCAATAAACTAACCTTATATACAACCTTCTTCTCTCTAAATCTTTAAAACTTCCAGGCTCTCACTGAAACTTGGCTTTCCTCCTCAGACTCTGCCTCTGCTGCTGCTCTCTCCTATGGACGCCTGCACTTCACACTTAGCCCTAGACCTGGGAAGAGAGTTGGGGGTGGTGTGGGTCTCATTCTCACCTAACTGTACATATGGAGTCCTCCCTACCCTGCCTTCTCCTATTTTTACCTCTTTTGAAGTTCACTCCCACCGTCTTTTCCACCCCCTACCCTTTATTGTTGCTGTTGTCTAACGCCCCCCTGGCCCAGTATCATAATTTGTGGATAACTTTGCCTTTGGGCACCCACACATTCTTTCCTATGACCTGCCCATCCTCATCCTCGGTGACTTTAATGTTGCAGTGGATGACCGCAACCATGCTTCCTCAGCCAAACTGCTCTCTATTACTTCCTCCTTTGGACTCACACTGAACATAAACCGTCCCACACACATCGCTTGAAACACTTTAGACCTGGTATTTTCAAAACTCTGTAACCTCACCCTCCTTGACAACTCGCCATTTCCCCTTTCTGATCACAACCTTATCACCTTCAACCTATCGAACTCTTGCCCCCTTTGCAACATCCCATACCTGGTAATTGGCAGAGAGATATTTGTAACTTTGACCACAACCTATTCTCAAATTGGCTCACGTCCCCAACCCCCACCCTCTCTAAAATCACATCTCCGGATAAAGCTGCCTCTCACCTTAAACAAACTCTTTCTCTGGCTCTGTACCCATTCATCACTTATAGTGCCCAGGGATCGTAGCGGAACTGCAGAGGTAATCTCTGTCGTCACAATAGAACTGAACTGCAGATTACCAGGACCCCATTCATCACTTGTAGTGCCCTGTATTCTTGGATAGAGAAAATCTATCCAAGAAAACATAGTAGAAGCACAGCGTGGCAATAGTGATTGCTGTTGCAGCGCTGTAATATGTATTCTTGTACAGCAAAACTCAATCCAAGAATACAGGACACTACAGGTGACTAATGCGGACAAGTAGTGCCTTGTATTCCTGGATTCATTACCAAACAGACAGACAGGGCTGTGTCATGTCATGGCTCTGAAAAACCCAGGATTGGATGGACAGAACAAATATAGCTTGTTTAGCTTTAAAATCAGCTGACATAAACTCTATAAATTGTATTTATGCACGTTTCACCCTTCAATTCAACTTTATTTTCATTCACAGCCATTTGAATCCCTATGTATTGCTTTTTTCAATGCAGAATAAAACTAATACTCACTCTGCCACCTAGTGGCCAGTTATCAAAGCGCACAGCAGTCACAATAGTAAAGGCTGTCTCTGATTGATCTGACTGGCAAATAGTTTAAAAATAAACAACTTTGTTTTTCAGTTGTGTAGTTATCTGGTTTTCAGCTTTAAGATACAGATAAAATATGCATACAGTCATGAGATAATTATATAACTCACGGGGCCCAATTTATTAAATTTCTAACATTTTTTTTTAAATAGTTTGCTACTAGTTGGCAAATATTTCAAATCCATTCTAAATTTTCTTTATCAAGCAATGTATCAACAGAATAAAGTGAATCACACTGCCTCTTACCAAGAAAATACTTTGTGGTAAGGTTTTGTGATCCCTGCACCTAACAAGTAAACATATGCTCTCATCAGTAAATTCTGATCTAGTACCAAGCTTGCCCGCCACACACTGCACCCCCAAGTAAGTGAGATTGACAATTATAGTGATGAATCAATACGCAGCTGTGATGGGGTAAACCACCTAATAACAAAACCAGGAAGCAAAGTTTCGGAAACTTTGCCATTAGAGCACCCCATGATTAAGAGCACCCTGAGGGGTCATTGAATGAATATGAATACATGTGTATTTTTAGCCAACTCAACACAAATACACAACAGATAAATGTACTTTAGAAAGTGTTCAGGAGAATGTTTAATATTGAAACACTTCAACTTTTGATCATCAGAGAACCCATATATGAACCCAGCTAAAAATGTAATGGTAAATCTGTCCTGT
>NC_092867.1:46011463-46015435 GCF_032062135.1 Pyxicephalus adspersus
TATAAAAGGGTTTAGTTCTGCTTTAAGCTTGGGGTTGTTTTCATTCTGTAAGTTCCAGTCCAGTAGGTGGTGGGATCCATATTGGTAGATCCATGAATTAATATTACATAGAGGGGTCTATTTATTAAGAAGATGAATTACGCTGATGACATGAAGATACCCCTATGATGTCAGATGGACTAGTCTAATATATTAGTCACATGGGTGAGGTTACTCACTATAAATATGAGTGTAAGCAGCCAAAAATGTCAGTTGGCTGGGAGCCCCTGTGAAGCCCACTGCTGTCCCGTCTGTGTGTGCAGTCTCGACTGTAATAGGGGGAAGAGGGTGTACCCCTTTTACGGAGGACAGACAACAGGACCTGTTTACTTATGTGTGGGTTTGAAGGGATGATTTCACCCCCAAGCCTTCAACCCTCCTTTAAATCCTTTTATACACCCCAGTTTACGGTGTACATTTAGATTTGAAAGAGGGTTGAAGGGATGGGGGTCAAATCATGCTGCAAATCTATGGATAAGGTGAGTGCTTAGGGGGTTATAATCCAATGGATGCCCAGTACAGGGCAGAGAGTGCAGCCAACCACATTTTTTTTCTATTCCTGATGGTATCGTCACCTTGTCGAGGTGGAATGGCTTGCGTGCCTTTTTGACCATGGGAGCTACGCCGGTGGGAGCCTTTGCTACTGGTGGGGACATTCCAGCCGGACAGGTTCTATGGTGATGGGCCAGACTAAGAGGGATAAGTGGCTTTCTGCAAGGAGGTTGATTACAGCCTCCTCCTAATATACTTAGAGTTTACATAACCAGGGATAAATGTCCAAAACCAGGAGAAAGTTGGGACAAGTGTTGGTGTTCCAATTCGGGTTGTCCTTATATTCGACCCGAATATGGCTCTTTGAATTCGGATAGACCTTACCCGAAAAACACGGTATTCGACAGGAAAAATTCGGGGGAAGAAAATGTAAAAAATGTGTTGAAAAATGAAAAAAATGTAAAAAAAAAAATAAAAATAAAAATTTAAAGTAATTTATTGAGAGTTTGTGTTTCTTTAACTAACTTTTTTTTTTTACAGGTTTTCCCACAATGACATTTTGATTCCCGCGGCTGTGCAGCCATGGGAATCCTCCTGTCATTGCAGGATCTTCAGGGACTATAAGTGATGAATGGGGACTTGTCCCCAATTATCACTTATAGTGCCCGGAGATCGTATTGGAACTGCAGAGGTAATCTCTGATGTCACAATGGAACTGAACTGCCACAATGGAATGGAACTGATTTGTACAGTACACTGTAGTGCACTGTAGTACTGTATTCTTGGATAGAGAAACTCTATCAAGGCTGCAACTATAAGTGATGAATGACAAGTCCCCATTCATCACTTTTAGTCCCTGAAGATCCTGCAATGACAGGAGGATTCCCATGGCTGCACAGCTTTAGGAATCAAAATGTCATTGTGAGAAAACCTGTAAAAAAAAAAATGTTAGTTAAAAAAAACACAAATTCTCAATAAATTACTTTAAAATAATTTTTTTATATTTTTTATTACCACCCTTTCCCTTTACCCTTTTTTTCTTTTAATGTCTGTTGCTCAAAATGCACCTGAATGCGCCATACAACATTTTCAGGTAAACTGCTATGCTGTGACACAAGTGTGTTACGAAGGTATGTTGGGGTGCTATTCAGAAAACAAGCAAAATCTTTTTGTTATTTGAATTGGTACTTAATGAAAGAAAGAACTAAAAATAAAAATGCTTTTAAATCAGTCTCAAACCAGTATGTGTCACCCTGTAATCAGGTAACCAAGGCTACAGACAGGTTAATGTTGGTTGTCTTTTTGTAACATCTTAGAGGATCCTCAGAAACTTTTTCAAAGTTACTTGTCTTAAAAATCTTGGTGTTTTCCAGTCATAAAGATACATAAGAATATTAAATATCCAAAAGCATCCAAACAACCTATGGAAATTTAGGACTAGGTAAGGATTTAATTTTTTAAATAAAGTTTAAATTCCTCAATGTTGGGTAGAAAATCACTACAAACAATCTTTTAAGTAAATTTTATGAATTTGGGATAATATAGGGAAAGTCCTAATCAATTCTGGATTTATTCACCTCTAATTCTGTGTTTAAAAAGGTGATTTTTTTGGGTCATAATAGGAAAAAATTGTCAGTGTATACTTGCAACTAAATGCTGCGACATCAATCACAAATAGTTTTCCACCATTGTTGCTAAGAAAATTTGCCAAATATTTGAAACATTTTTTTTATGTTATTTTTTGACGCAAAATCACTAGAAGGTAGTATATAGTTTCTTTATCGAAATCCAGGGCTTTGTACATGCATCACATGAATTTTGAGGGGCCGGTCATGTTTTAAGCAAGAATCAAACATGTCTACAGAGGTCGTACAATGTCCTTCATGGATTTTTCCGATGAATGACCGCAATAAAAGTAAAAGTGAAGGCAGGAGAGTACAGCTTGGCATTGCCCACTCATTCTCCCCTTCTATAGAACAGAATGACACTGTATGTACAGCATTTTTTTTAAGGTAAAAATTACCTTCATTTTTTGGGTGGTTTAAATCCGGGGAGGCTTCTGGTTGCTCCTTCAGCGCATGCCCAATTTTGAGGTTTTTCTTCAATGGGAAAAACAGTGCCAATCTCATGCATGTGCAGTGAGATCAGTACTCTTATTTCCCATTCTACAGCAGGCTACATCACCTGATCTTGCACCTGCACAGTGCAGGATTGGGTGTGGTAGGCAGGAGAAGGGGAAAAAAGATGGCGGCACACAGAACTTCCTCTACGCTATGATGAAGGAGGATTCCTGGACAACGCAGGACCTGATCCAGGAGACCTCCAGAAGGATTAATGAATTTGAAAAAAAAGGGGAGATTTTTTTTTGTTTACTTACGCTTTAAATATACAAAAAACAGCAAGGCAAAACACCATAATTTACTGATCATGTGCTTATTTGAGAAATGGGTATATTTTCCTTTTTTTTTAGGTATATTGCAACATATTTTCACCTATTATTGTTTTTTGTATGGCATTACTTGTAGTCCTGTGTGATACTGATTGTGTTTTAAAGGTAATGAATTTATATTTATATATGTATATTGTACAGTTTTACATATCATATATTTTGCATGATGTGTAATACATTTTTCCTGCTGTTACCATAGTAGCCATAGACAATTTACTGATGTCCCTTATTTCTAAACAACAATATATGGAATGTTTTTTTTTTTTTTTAATACATGTCACATTGATACAGAATTCTTCAATTGTCTTGTTCAGACCAGTTCAAGCACAAGAAAACATTACGTTGTTCCAAGGGTTTAAAAATTGATTGTCAAAATGTATTATGACAGATCCAGTCATCTATATTCCCCATGCTGCAGTTCCTAGAATTGGAATGCCAGTGGAAGGTAAATACAAAGTACTAAAAAGCCAAACTTGGCTCATTTCATTTCATTGTTTTTCCTTTCTGCATTTCACATAAAAAAACAATTGTAACATGTTTAGTATTAAATGTATTTTTGTTGTTTTGAAGATAGTATTAGAACAGATTGCAGTGCTTTGATATCACATTTCAGTTGGACAGAAGAGCTCAGCACGAGCAGGAAAATCTGAACTTCATTTCTTTCTGCTAATGACTTGCTGTTATTAGCTTCATGGACTTATTATACAGCAGTGTTTGTCCTAAGAGTCAACCAGCTGCAAAATTGAAGCAAAATCTGCAAGTACACAGCACTGAAAGCACATAACTACTTTATTAAAGATTTAGATGCTTATTTGAAACATTTGAAAGTTCTCTTTTGTTGCTATTATTTTGCCAACATCTTGATTTGGTAGCACTTAAACTTTAGTAGCCGTTGGTAATCTAAATGAAAAAAGTCTATTGAAATCCCCCTATGCTTAATATAGGTTTCACCATTCACTGTATTAAAGCTTTACAGTGTATTAATTCATAAA
>NC_092867.1:46017454-46029140 GCF_032062135.1 Pyxicephalus adspersus
TTATTATTATTATTATCTTTTGTTTCAATGAGTTTTTAATAATTTTTACAATGAATAATCAATACAAAAGTACAAAACTAAAATACACAAAACATACACATTACAACAATGGGGTAAACAATACATTACACAAAACATATCACGTCCAGAATCAGAACGTCTAGAGAAAAGATACATGTGACAGTATCTTTGAATATCACTGAGGACAGTGTGAGATACTCACTACCTAGGTTGGTTCCTCAGCCATCTGTAAAACCTTGTTGCTGAACAGGTCTCCCCTGAAACCTAGACAGGGTACCTATGTTTTAGATTTATTAATATAGATACCTTAATCCTCAACTTCAGGTTCAAGTCCCCTTCTCCTTGGTAAACTTGGGTTTGGTTCCACATGAACTTCTGTGTGGGTCACAATACCTCGGCTTTAGAAGCCGTCAAATGACTAACACAGTTTCAGTTTAGCATAAAGGCTACAGATCAAGTCCAACTGACCATAAAAAAACAACTTACTGAACAAAAGATCTTAGAAATCAGGCATGCATGTCTGCTTCAGCCTATTAGCCAATGGGACTAATAGTAAGTGTTTCTTTAAAACAAATTTGTTTCCAGTCCCTTTAACATCTTTCTTATTATTTTACTGAAAACTTATTAACTCACACCTTCAATGAACTTGACAAGGCCTAAAAGTTGCCTGTGGTACCAAACAGTGCTAAATAGTAGGTAGCATTTGAATCTTGAAATAATCAAGGTCCCCTAGGCTGTACACAGGACATCAATTCCCTCAAAGCTGAATAATAAGCCCTTCTGGCACTAAACTCACAAACCATTAAATCGTCATATGTCAAAGTCTCAGCGGGCAGCAGAGTTTATCTTCTCACAATGGACCTGAATTATTAAAGCTCTCCAAGACTGGTGAGGATAGACTTTCATAGAAGAACTTGTGTGATCAAACAAATTTGAAAAAAAATAAAAATAAAATTGTTGCAAAATGATTATGACATATTTATTAAGCATATAGTCTACGTTCTGAGCCTGCAGACTTTCCATATTTTGGGAATATACTAAACATGGGTTATAATGCAAACCAATAATGCATTGCAGGAAATTCATGCAACAACGAACAACCACCCTTAAATTTCATATATACCAAAAATTGCATATATAAAGTTGCCAAAATCATGTTTCATAACCAAATTTGACCAAAGCAATATATGTAATAACAAGGAGGTTCAGAGGTGTAAAAAATTTTAACGGAAGAAAACAAAGATAGTGCCTCCTTTGCTTGTTGCTTTTTAATGTATTTTTTTTTTTTTTTAGCAATTTTATCTTTAAACAACTGCCCATTAGCAGGTTATATACTGTGTTTCTTTCATCGTGTACTTCTACACGGTAGCCCCAAGTAATAATGTATTATTTCATGCTGATGTATTTCAGTACCAGAGCTGTTGAAGTAGTTTTGTAGAAATGTACAGTTCAGTAGAACACAGGTTAAAGTGTTAGCAGGGTATTGAATCAAGAGTTTATTCAGAATTAAACTTGTTAAATAATGGCTTTTTGTTGAGAGAAAATCCTAATTAATATAATTTGTTAGTTAAATGTATCATAATAAATCATTTTACACTCCTTCCTCTTGAAGATATTTTGAAAAGTGCTGCCTACACATGTCTGCTCAGTTTGGTGCATAATAGATTAACAATTGCCACTCAAATTGGCAACTTTTTACATTACTGTTAAAATGTGTATTATGTATTACACCAAGGACAGCATTAAATCCTAATTGCTCATTCCCGCATTATTAGTGCTTTATAGCTGCCCCTATATACTATATATACTATAAACTATTTAATTACAGTGAAAGCTTTCACTCATTGAAGGATTCATTATATTTACAGGATAGGTGTCAGGATGTCTGCAGGTAGCACCATGGTTTTCAACATCTTACATGTGCTTCCACTGGCAACCCTGAAAATAACACTTAAGGCTTATTATTAGTATTATTCTTTATATTCTGGCCTCACACCCTAACTGTGCCTTTGCATTGGATTTGTATCCTAGGACTTGACTCCTTGCTGATGCTCTGGCCATTTTGTCCTCTGAAATCTTGCCCTAGCCCTGTTCCTGCTCCTGATATCCTTGTCCATTATTTATAGTTGAAAATAGCTTGTTGTCTCCATATGTTTCAGTGTGTTGCACTGTATACTGTTGTTTGCTGTTAGGTATGCATTCACTTATGATAAATGTACATAACCCTGACTTGTGGCTTTTTTTAGTGTATGCTGCCAGTTCTGGTCTCCCTCCTATTCCTGTTGGTGGAAACCGTAAAAAAAAGGCCTTTTCTTTGTAAAGTGTATCTCTTGTCAAAATATTTTTGGTTAGAATATGGATGGGTTAAGAACCCCTGTCAATTTTTACATGAAATTCATGTCCTCATTGGGGAGATTCATCTTGAAAGAAAGTGGGAAGGAATCCATCAATTCTTGTTGTGTCTCTGTATAGTATAAAACAATTAGACAAACAGTAAATAAAAAAACTAAATGTTTTATCTGGTACCTACTCTATACCAAAAAATAGGTATATATTTACTTTCCTTCACTCTGCTGTTAAATTAGACTTCCACACATGAATTGAAATGCCTGTAATTGAATAAATTGTTTTACTTACTTTTCTGCTGAAAATCAACAGCACATTTTCATGAACTGAGATACAAATGATCACTTTTTTAGAGCAAATATTAAATTGCAGTGTGAGACGCCGAGGGAGACACTAGAAGCCATCATATGAATGCTCTCCATCTTCAACACTGATTCCCCTTCTGGTTTGATCTTGGGAAATCCTCTGTTCACAACCACTTTGCTCCACTTGGTTCCTCTTTTGTAGCTTTTTGTAGAGATTTTTGATAGTAGTTTTAAACTATAATAGATGGTTTACTATCTTTGATAATTGGATTATATTGCTTGTAACAAAATTATCTGGCTACATTGAGAGGTTATTACATTAGTCTTTTCTATTTCTGACAATAACAAAGAGGCTTTGCTCTTTTAATTGGGGGAAAAATAGTTTAGATATTTCTGACACACTTTATAGGGGAATACCCATAGCAATCAATATAAGGTGGTGTTTATTTGTTGAGCATTAATTGCAGTTAGTCTCTTAATAATGTATGAGACACTTATTTGACAGATAGTGGAACTCTGATGCTCATAATTGCCGCAAAGAGATATCCATTGTTTGTGTAGTGTTGTCATTTCTAAAATGGACATTTTGAGATAACATCTGAACTTTTTGGATGTGAATTAAGATGGAATATTCTTAAATAGCACTACAATTTTTTAAACTAAAATGATGTACATTTATGTCTTCCCCTCCTCCCTATTTGGGTGTGTCTTCTACCACAAAGTTCAATATAATTCTTTGGCTGCATCTGTGAACCCCTTGGTGTCATTACACTGATATGTAGTTGGATCCTATTTGAGAAGCAATTGATTTTTACATGTTATGATCTGAGATGTGATCAATACATACGTTTCAATTCCAAGTATTGGCTTCAAATTGTTTTGGATGTAAATTTTTTATGGATCCTTATTGTACACTCATCACTTCTACTCTCTTTAAAAAGCAGTGGTGACTGTGAAATGTGTTGAGTTGAATGAAGTAGATCAACTGTTGTGAAAATCAATTTTTTTGTATCTGTTACTGTTGATTATTTGTAATAAAATAAAACAAATTGGTTTAGGTATTACCTATTTGTGTATTTGTTAATGATCACTTTTTTAACAATCGCTGAGTGTGGAAATGCGGACCATTTGGCTCTAAATCTGGTGTCTTACGAGAGGGAACAATATGAACTGTAAGACAACATTTTAAAGATATATTGACTTAATAAAAGCAAATGAGTTTGCCTTTTGAAGGAAAAAAAATTACAAAATTAGAAAAACGAAGTGTCCATGGTATATTTTATTCTTTATTGCAGAACAATAGAGTCTCAGACTATTCTGAAATGTTAGCTAATAATCATCCATCACTTAAATAAAAATAAATGAATACAATGGAATGTATGTACAGAACCTAAAAATTTGACAACTATTTTGCCACCTTTCTGTGTGACCCCCTTTGTGGGTCCCTGATCTCAAGGTACTGTATCCTTTTGTAGTTTAGCTGTCCTTGAGAATAGGACATGATCATATTTTAACATAATTATCAAAGAAGAGATGTAAATAAAGAGTTACACTTTCTATACAGGCACATAACGAACATAAATTATTTATGTGGAAGGTAGCCACTAATGGACCACAATCTGCAAATCTTTTTTAAAAATTTTAAATTCTGTTTAGGTCTAGACACTTGTTAATTTAGGTCTTTGACAATGTTATCAAAACACTGCGGATTTAAGGAATTCATATATCAGCATATTACTATCTGAAAACAATAGCAATGTTTAATCACTAAAGCAGAAGGTCAATTAGGTAAAATTATACTGCTAGTTGTCATTGGAACAAAAATTAAATTAAAAACAGAAGAGTATTGAGTTGTATAAGGCTGCTTACTGTCTTATTGTGATAACCTCAGCCAACTTTTTACTAGATTTTTTTTGTAACTCAGTGAAGAAAACTGAGGAAATAGTATAAATGCAGGATCTCATGAATCCACTTTCTGTTGTGAGCTGGCACTGTCATGCCCTGCACTAGCAATGTAGTCACTGCTGTTTTCTTTATTAAGGCCTATCTTCCATGAAGAGAAGATCTAAAGAAGAGGAGGACCATGCTTGTCATAAGCCCATCCAAAAGCTGTCAAAAAATGGTAAAACATATTGCATGGCATCATATAAAGCATAAATAGAAAGGGTTTTCAGAGAGGGAGATTTGGTTCCCTAAAACTTTCCTTAGTATGAAAGGTTTTCCATAGGCTTCCCCTGGGGCATGCATAATTACACTGTGTGCAGAGATACCTTAATGGGTATCTGCTATAATACATAATGTATTATACTGTGAAAGGTGTTTTGTGATTGGCCAAGAAGAAAGGCAGGGAGGCATGTAACCACACTGTCCATTTTAAAGGAAAGCTTCAGCTCACCAACTCAAGAGCAGCAGCTGTGCAGAGATGACAGTATTCAATGAAATTTCCACAAAATGGCAGCAATCTGGACATAGTATATTACGTCGAGAGAGAGGAAGAGATACCTCTTATACACAATTGCTTTACTGTAAAATACATTTTATCCTCAAGCTTATCCTTAAAACATTAATGTAATTTCAAAAGTCATTCTCAATTTGCAACTGCCACACAGAAAGTGCTGCATATTTATCATTTTTTTATTATAATTTTTACCTTGCATTTGATTTATAACACTCCTTGGTTAGTGGCCAGAGTTTTAATTTTTCCCAGTATTAAAAGCTAACATCTTTTTATGTCTTTCTCCAGTCAGTACTAAAGTCACTTTTGTAATATTTATAAGCAAGTAGAATCTCAATATTAAGACTTTTGTTCACATGGCCAAGCCAAAAAAGTTTTGATACCATCAAATATAAGAAAAGTAGATGGTGCTTCCAAAATACAATAATTTAATATACATTATAGCTTGCAGATAGAACTGGGAATATTTAAGACTTCACATCAGCAATGTTACTCACACAAATACAATGTTACTCACACAAATGTGCAGATATGACATAACTGAACAAATTTTATTAACTAGTTACAAATATATAAAGTATTCATCTGAATGCAGAGGCTAATGGGCCCTCTAGAACAAAATAACTAGGTTACCTTATCATATGATATGCTATGTATGATTCAGTGGATGGTACTAAAAATACCTGCATTGTTTTCAAACTACTGTACATATGAAAGAAAAGATGAATATTATTCATAAAATATGTGATTGGGATACTCAATGCTGTGCGCCATCGCAGTAAAAAACACTGTTTATTCTGTCCAACAATGTGATTATATATGTCAGTATAGCTGGCCCAATCTGTGCTGAAGTGTGGTTTCGTCAGCTTTACTGTTGCTGACCTTTCCTGTTCCTGACCTATTGTTTGTATGCAGCCTGGACCGACCTTTTGCCTGTGACCCCGACTCTGCTTGTGTTTTGTCCTTGTGTACTTCATTTGGTGGACAGATATTCTGTATATGACCTCTGCTCTGTATTCTGGACTTGGCTCTGTTGGAATCTTAGTACTGCTTTATCTGTGGGCTCCTTGGCTTGCTGCCTGCCCATTCCCAGAAACCATCCCTTGCGCAGTTAGTCCAGAGGGCAACCGGGTGCGGGGAGATGCAACCAGTTTCCCGAGGCTGAGTGGGGGCTGCTATAGGTGAAGACTGCGGCGTTGGATTGGGGGACTGATGTCTGGCAAGTACTGGTGCTGACCAGGGCCTTACAGCCATCTAGTGTAAATCTGAAAGTCCTAAATGAGTCCTGGGACCATGTAATCCTTCTTTAGAATCCTCACACACTTTTAATTCCTGCCCACAACTTTTAACTTTATATTCTCTCAAGCCATTCATTATCATGCTGTACAGTACACCCATACCCTACAATAGGACAGTGGACACATTCTAGGTACGCTAGTCAAGAATAGGACATACATGTTTTTCATACTTAACTGTTTTACATGTTAACATCAGCTAGTCAGTATGCCTCTAGCTAGGCTTTTTTGCAGCACTATAAGAAAGTAAAGTAACTGCAAAGAAAACAGTCATTATTCTTGCCTGTCCCAAGGTGATATGTGCTGGTGACATTACTTCTCACTTAATATTCTATCTACAGTTCATTTTTAGACGCACTTGTAATTAACCTTAATCTTTGAAGTGTATAACTTTAACAGCTTCTAGAATTCCAATGTGCAGGCTTTGTCCACAGGATCCCTGCATCCTAATAGCTAGACGAGGGCACAAGAAAGCACATTATAGAATTCAATCAAGCCCTGAAGGGATAAACTGCATGGTGAATTATGATTCCTGTGGCAGTTCAGATTGTGATTTGTTTTATACAAAGAATCATGAGGCAACAAGCAATTAAGAGCAAACCTTGAGCATGCTTGCAATTTTAATGGAAGATAAGATGACCTTTTGTAATTCCTATGTGCTACGCTGATCATTATGATTCATACTGGAAGAGTACCACAAAAGAACCTTTCTATTTACTTGAAGATAATAAAGAAGAACTAATTTAACCCAAGTATCTGATATAAAATCTGTACAAACAAATGTCCTGAAAGTATATCCAGTTTGCAAACAATTACCTTTAGACTTGGATTTAGACTCAGGACCCTCCTGCCCACCAACGTTGGCACCATCTTTCATACATTCCAGCAGTAGCCTCCTGCAGATTTTACAAAATGAAACAAAGCCCTGCCTCTACTAATATAAATATCTACACAAAGGGAAAGATTGATGAGTAAAGCATGGTCTATCACTATGGGGAAAATAGCTGCTGGAAAGTGAGGGGAAATACTGGTGATTTGGTTTTTGTAGTATGCTTTTTTTCTTTATAGTTCTACGATTTTCTTTCTCTTTACAGTTAGAAGTTTAGATCAGCGCTTCTCAAACTTTTAAACATGGGGGAAACCTTGAAATAACATTTAAGTCTTTAGGGAACCCCTGCTATACTTACTTTATTCATAGCTCATAATTTTTTAGGGTGGCGGTCGGTAGGAAGAATGCATCTTACATTGCTGGCCAGTGGGAAGAATGTCATCCTTAAGGTGCGTACACACTTCCAATTTTTATCGTTCCAATCGAACGACGAACGATCGATTGGGCAAAAAATCGTTCGTAAAAAAGTAACCAACGACGCCGACGAACGAGGAAAGTCGCTGGAAACGAACGACCGGACCGATGGATCGGATTGGGCGACGATCGTTGAACATCGTTCGTGTGTACGGTCGTTCGTTGATTGTCCATGTTCAGAGCATGCATGATGAACGAACGTCCGTTCACTTTCCTGTCGTGCACATAGTTCCTCTATCGCTCAAACGATCGTATCTATTGTGTGTACAATATCTACGAACGATCGTGTCGTTAACTCTATGTGCAGGATCGGTGCTATACGATCGTTCATATATATCGTGCATGAACGTTCGTCGTTCGTTTTCCAACGATAATAATTGGAAGTGTGTATGTAGCTTTACAGATGGCCAAAAAGTTAATTGATGTCACTTAAACTGACCTGAGAGGCACAGATTGCTCATTGTTCAAAGAACCTCTAGCAACCTCTGGTTGAACCCTGGTTGAGAGGCACTGGTTTAGAGTAATACATTTTAGATTAGTGGAAGATTAAATATTATTGTTAAGTTGGAAAAAATGTTAATTAAGCATTAGCTTGTAGGCTAAGTGTTGTTGCAAATATGACATAAGCAGGGTAGCTCCAAAAAAATCTATACTATCTGGATATAAATCTGATCTTTTGGTGTCAGTAGTTGCAGTCTCACCTGAAATAATCATGCAATTACCTGGGTGACAGATAGTCAAACACCTGAACTGTATACTTATTCTAGTGTCAGTGATTCAAAAGGTATGAATGGCTAAGGATTAGAACACCATGCAGTTAAGTACAATTTTTAGAACAATTTGAGAAATGGCAGCTTATATAAGCTTTCAGTGAAAACCCTATTTAAACGTATCCCACTAAATCTAAGGACCAGTAATGAAACAAAGCATGCAACATGGTATATAGATGATATAAAATATAGATGATACATGCATGCACCACTTTCAGTTTGCAATGACAGAGGATTTGCATTTAAAAGCCTTTATTTTTTTCTTCCTCACCCTTTAATGCCTTCTGCACAACATTGCACCAGTTCATGCAGAATTTGTTTGTTCTTGATATAACCCAGTTATATTAGGCACTAGTATTACTGTCCAAATTGGGTCAATCTGACTAGAAAGCCAACCATTTGGTTTGGTGTGAGTGGCTAGGGAGGCATGAAGAACTCCGACAGCCATCATTGTTGCTGGCAGCTCAGTATGCTTCCTAATAAACATCTATATTACATGATAAATGCACAAACATGATCCAGCAGACAAAAAAGGCTGTGAATTCACTAGTTGTTTTCTGCTACTGACAATTGGAGAAAACATGTGGACTTTAGGGGTTCCAAATGCAGTTTCTGGGGTGTGAAAACTTTGTGGGGACCGGGTGGAAAAATATGAGCTGGAAAGTTTGCTACAGACAGGCTTTGTTCTGTTTGTTGCCTCCCAAAGTCATTACATTTGTTTTTTGCTTAAGGGTGACAAGATACTGCAGGTTTCTTCTACAGATAGGGGTAGGGTGGAACCTGTAATAGGAGCTGGAAGATTAGTTTTAGGGAACAGGCATTAGCCCTGTACCACTGTTGCAAGTTAGTGTGTGTACAAAGTTTGGTTTAAAGAGGGACTGTTCTTTTCTATTCTGTGACATGCTTAACAAGCATTTTGTGTCATTGTTGTAAATCTTTTCTAAAAAACGAAAAAAAGTGCAAAAATGAACATGCTTTTAATTTCATTTACACAGTTTGTACAGTTTTAAGAGTGGGAATGTATTTTTTTATTGTATAACATCCTAAAATAAGCACTTGGTATCACCAAAAATGAACTCCAAAAATTAGTGTGCATTCGTTTGCAGTTGTTACACACCTGGTGCAGTTTTGAAAAAGGAAGTGCTTTGCTAGTAGTTGTAAGGAAAAAAGAGGTTTTTTTTTGTTTGTTTGTTTCTTTGGTGTGTGCTTCCTAATCTCTCTGCCTCTAACAACTAGAAAACAACCTTTTTTACTCGGACAGGCACTTCACATGAAACATGCCACCAAAGATGTTGAATTTTATATTTTTTTTTACATTATTATTATTATCTTTGACAAATAAATACTGTTTTATGAAAAGATACTGGACCGTTTCATTTTCGACTTGTTTTTCAGCTGATACTATTCTTTAAATTGACAAGAAATTGTTTGGGGTCCCACTGATGTTGTATTCAAACCATGGAAGGTATTTAATGTTTCAACAGTTAGTGTGTCAGCATTGGCAGTAATGGAATATGAATAAAATCATGCTACTAAAGCAAAGCAAGTTGGAAGAATAGTTCTAGGCTATCTAATTCATGGTTAACACTAAAATGATGATATATAAAGACTTCGAAGTGTCTCCTATAAGCAATTTTGAGTACTGTATTTTTATTTTTATTTTTTTTGCGGCTTCACAGATTTGCAAACTTTGAACATATCTAATAATTCAACAACTCTGCACCTTCTGTTTTATGAACAAATTATTTCAAATGATTATATTGCCTTTGTGTGCACTAAAATTAATTTGAGTTTATTTTTACTGAAAATATTGATTTGATAAATATTACAAATTTTGTATAATTTAATACGCACACACATATGTAAGATCATTTTTAAATATTTACTAAGAACTAGGCCATTGAAACTGTAAATGCTAAAAAAAAAAAGAAAAAAGTTATTACATTTCTTTACTTTCTTTACCTTCACAACCTCCCTTATGGAAAAGGGGAAGTAAAAGAATTCAACCGCAAATTAAAATATCCCTAACCAGTTTTAAAGGTTACACGTCTGAATCTTTGAAGATCTCTCATTTTTCTCATATGGGGAAATTTTGCATTGTGTGCTAGCAGTGGAGGTATCTTATCAAATTCATTGTAGCAAAAAAATAAAAAATAAAGGTCAGAGATATCAGAGCTCAAATTGGAAGTGTCAAGTCTGAAAACATAGTTTTGCTGCTAAGAAACATACCAGTGCTGTTTTTAATAATACTGACAGCTGAATCAAAAACCATTTATAAAAGAATTTCTTATTTTCTAATCAGAGGTAATCATCTGTTCAAAAGTTTAAGGAAAGACAATAACTGTAGTAACAAATTGTCACAAGCACATTTTAGGTTTCCTATTGCATTTACTAGTAATCATAGAACAAAATAAAAATGTAATTTTTATTTTTGTAAGTAATTATTCATTGAGTTTTGCCTGTAAAATAGGGTTGTCTCAAAAAAAAAAAAAAATTGTTAGCTTCCTCAACTGTCTTTTCTTTAGGTGTATATAAAGATTTATGTGAGGATTTTATCCTTGTCTGTGTCCAGTTCTTTGTGTTCTATTTTTGTTCTGAAAGTAAGGGAAAATCCAAAATGGTTGACAGACCTTTTATCTCGGGCAAAAATCTGAAATGTGTACAGAAGTGTCCTGACATTGTTCATCAATATGTCATGTCAGAGTGATGAATAAACAATTGGGAATGGCCGCTGGGTATTTGCTTACGCGTCCTCCCCTTTCTCCATAGCACAGAATGCTTCTGTGTGTACAGTGCTCATTTTTTCTTCAACACTGAAAATGATCACAAAAAGATGCACAAACTGACATTTGCCTGATGTATGTAAAGAGCCTAACACTTCCTACTGTTTACACTCACCAGAATTGAAAGTAAATCTATCACAGTGGACAGATTTTGAAAATAATTTGAAGTTACAGTCTGCTTTTAGCTTAGAAATACTTTGATTTCACTACACTCTGCAAAAATGAGTTCAGCTCAACTGGACATATACATTTTAAGGTTATAGACCAAATATAAGACCCTGCCCCTGGTTCATCAATAAAATCCGCGCTCGCTGGAAGCGCGAAAGTACGCGCGGCCATCGATCACGGATTACCGCGGTCCGGACTCGAGTGTGCGCGTACACTCGCCTCACTGCCAGCCGGATTCCA
>NC_092867.1:46032256-46036156 GCF_032062135.1 Pyxicephalus adspersus
ATGAAGTATATAGGCTGGAATTTACATGCATTGATGGCCTGGAAAATGGAGCCTGTCTGCATCAAGTAAGAAAATTTACTTCAGTGCTAATGGTGCTCTGGGAAATGCTACTGGCAATGCGTAGGGGTTGAAATGAAAATAACATGAAAGAGGTACCTCAGTGACTCACCATTCAAACAACTCTTGCTGCCTGGCTACACCACCACCATTTTCTTTTTCTTAATCCCAATAAATATACAACTCATTACTTGTGGATAAAATGGCCTAAGCAGCCAATTTATGACAGAAAATCTCATATCTGACATATACTGTAACCTAACATCAATTTACCTTATAACATTACAATATCACATTCCACCAACAACAAAACCACTCTGGGGTTTGCTGTCTCCTTGAAATTGTTGTTCTCAGCCACTCTACACTACCTTGAAAACAATATCACTCACCAGCTGCCCTACCCAAACACATTTCTTACTTTGTCATTTATCCACCTTTTATCTCCAGAAGGTTGGGTCTCCCCACACCACAACCAAAGGTCAATAATTATTTCCCAGTGGACCTCCAAATGCCCAGAACTGCCTCCCCAAAGGTCAGGGTGAAGATTTTTCTCCTTCACCCCAAACTCCATTTGACCTTCCTGCTCCTTCTTCCTAATAACCTTCCCACTATCCACCGCTTTCTTCTCTAAATCCATTCTAGCTCTTGCCCTACCCCTGACCTCCTTCAACCTTAATCCTTTCACCTCAACTTGTCCTTCTTCCCTAGTCATGCCAACCTTTCCCATATCCTACTTTCACTTGTAAAGTAGTATTCTACTTTCCCTAAATTCGAGTAATGACACCTTAGGTTTCCAAGCCTAGATTCAAACCTCTGCATTCCTGTTATGCATAATATTACCCATGTAAAATTTGTGGTGATATGTATCATGGCATATGTAAAATGCGGTATGTCGCTAATTATTATAGATAGCAGACCAATGTGCATATACAGGTAGTCCCCGGGTTACATACGAGTTAGGCACTGTAGGTTTGTTCTTAAGTTGAATTTGTATGTAAGTCGGAACAGGTACATTATTTTAATAAATGCAATTAGGACAGGTATGTCTCAACATAATATTAGGCAGCATGGTGTCAGTTACTGTATAAAATCCTCACTGTGAGTTAAGTACAAACAAAGAATTCATTAACTTCTGAAGCAAGCTGTGCTATGATAAACAAAATGAAACAACTGCAGAGTTTGTCTTGGTCATTAAGAGTTACAAGAGGCTGCAGGGAGAGCTCACCCCACTAAGATTACCCACAACCTAAGCTATGTTTAGTAAAAGATTTCTTTTGCAAGTCATTCTGCCCTTCCCCCCTCAAAGCCTCCGTCCTGCACACAGTGAGTAGGTAAGCCCTGTTCGAGCAAGGAAGCCCCCTTCCTATCTAGGAGGCATCCCTATGTCCTATGTCCTTAACTACCTGTATTGTAGTAGTTAAAGAACCTCCATTACAGTGCACAACAAATGTGAATACTTATGTGTGTTGTGTGCTGAACTCCAAAAACATAATACAGTTGCATTTTTTTTTAGCATGTAGAGATCTCATTAAAATAAAACATATTACCAAAGATTGGCTTTGTCAGTAGATCATGTTGAGTTTGACATGTCTGTTTGACCTGAGAGTAATGTTTAGTATATGCAAAACAAATTTGTGATTTTTAAACTTTCTTCACTCTGCTCTTCAAGTATTTAACTACAGTTTGTGGTTATTGGAAGCATCACATTAAGTCTTTACAGAAAACAAAGTTATGAAATAATGAAGTGATGCATAAGGGGAAGGTTTCACTGTCTGATCCCGCTCTGAGCTTTTTCTATAACATCTCTGAAACAAATGTTTTTCTTGTCATTAGGGCCCCATTTGCCTGAATTCCTTATGAAGTAGCCATGCATTGTTTTCTGAAACTGCATCCTAATGAGGTAAAATTCTTCATCTCCTATATGACAGTTCTGTATTTTTTTCATTAGGCTTTACGCTCTTGATGTTGAGCTCTCTAGGGTACACTAGTCCTTGACAAACTAGGAAAACAAAGAAACAACTTTATCATCGCTCACCCAGACAGTAAACAGTCTGTAATTGAAAGGGACAAATTACATTTGTTCATAAGATGGATTAGGAACAGCGATCCCTAATGTCAAGACTACTTGCAGAAAATAGGACACACCTACAATATGGGCACTTGTGGCAGCTGAGAATATATTAATTGGTATAATTAGACAGGATTTGTGATGAATAGTTCAGATGTTAGGCCATATTAAAAAAAAAAAGGAAAGAGTTGTAATTCATGTAGGCCTAATGTAGAACTTCTGCAAAACAGCTGGATTTACAGTTGACATACAAGTAATTTAACAAAACTTTTTGTTAACCTAATTTTTTTTGGTCATACACACCTTTAACATAAATTAGGGAAACTGTTCTGAAAGTTACCTGGGTTAGCACATCCCTATCATAGAAAGAAATTGAGCTTTGCCACCCCCCTCCCCCCCAAAAAAAAAAAAGTGTCAGGGTGGCTGCTGGCTTTTATCAGACATCAGATGCAGCAGCTTTAAGAGTGTAAGTGCGCTACATCCCTAGATTACAGGGCACTTTGGCTCAGCGTTTTCAGTAAATTGCAAAGCCCCTGAACATTGTATTGCCACAAAAATTGCTAGTCGGTCAAAGGGAACATGTCTTAGGTAATATTTTTTGTTTTCTAAAATGCATGTTTCTCTCTCAATCAAAACAAGTTTAAAGCTACCCCCTAACGTTTAAATCCTGTCAACATAATTGTTGATAGTGGAGGGAGAGGGGCTAGAGGGACAAAAAATACATGGCACCTTCCAATTTACCAATTTTTGTATTTTCAGAGGCGTTGCAATCAAATCAAAAAGCTGTCAGGGGTTTTAAATTTTTTTTTTTTTAAACCATACTATTAAAAAAATATCAGTTTTTATTTCCTTGAAAACAAGTTCCTTTGGGTCCACTTGACCACCTTCCGCAGCCACCAGTTTTGGTGACCATACTATATTCAGGAATTTTGTGATTTTCATGCTATGTTGCCAATGTAAATTTACAAAATGATAAGAAGTTGCACAACTTGCTCTTTTTGCAGTAAAAGAAAATACCTATCCCTAGTGGATGGGAGCTATCAGCTAGGGAACCTCTTTCCAGGTTTATTAAGTGTGGTTTCACTTTTGCACTGGTTTTCCTTTTGCACAGAGTATACACAGCAGAACAGGTATTTTAGCTGGAATATCTATCTTCACTTTGAAAACGTGAGTTTGGCAAACAAAATAGGGTCAAATCTTAAAAATGTATGCTGTTCATGCATTGAGGAATGTTAGTTAGGAAGTATGCATTTTAAAAAATAGGTCTATGTCTCTTGCACTACTTTTAAAAGCCCCACCTTATATTTGTGGATTTTAGTGCGATGTATATATTTGTTGGAGTGAAGTTAAGAATGCCTTGCAGTGGACAAACACTAACAAATGGTATACATACATTCCTAATCATTCAAGTGTTATCCATTGAGTTAACACCTGTGTATTTGTATAAGAGATTATTAGCCTTACACAACTTTACCAATAAACAGTGGGAACTGTGGTCTTCCTTATGTCTGACTAGAACTTAATCAATTTGATACTGCTACAGTTGTTACTGTGGGTTTCTGTGTACGAACAAGTAAGATCTTCAATATTATTTTACTTGTCTCTTCATGTCATTGTTTTATTTTCTTATACTGGCTCTCAGTTATGTTTTTTTTTCTTTGCCTATATGCTTATTTTGGATGTTATATAAATGAAAAACTCAATACGTGTGTGTGTGTGTATGTAAATATAAATAAATAAATATATATATATACATATATATATATATATATATA